>NW_027499831.1:0-114797 GCF_021521415.1 Bidens hawaiensis | reverse complement strand
AATCATTTCCTCTCTATCACAGTGTGTATTAGTGTGTGAAGGACCTTAATATCGGGAATTGTTTGTGAATTAACGATAGTTGGAAGAATTGATCCTGGTATTCGTGTGAATCAACAGGTTCAATTATTTATCTTATTTACGTTCTATGTATTTTCATTAAGTTCATGGAAGAATCACACGGGTATTTGAAGAGTAAACGTGTTTGACTTTAAATTTTATCACCACGCTGCGTCAGTAGGTATCAGAGCCGAATTCCTGGCTCAATATGGCTTGTGAGAGGGACAATATCTATGATTCCTGGCACGTGTTAATTGAATACGAGGACGAGGAATGGTATGTTTGGGCAACCGGTGATGTTCTTGAAAGTTTAAAAAGAAAACATGAGTGGTCTACAATTTATTCAGGTGGCGTGGATATTACTCGAGTAGAAAAAAACCGCTGGAATAGATTTTGGCCAAATGCAAATATTAATATGGTTAGCAATGTCATTTATGAAGATTTGTATGCAAGTTTCACAGACATCACTCTAAGGTTAGAAGAAAATCAATTATATCTTAAAAATGCACATGATATAATGGGGCCAATTATTAAATATGCAAGCAAAGAAATATTATCAAGATTACCAGAACATGTAGAAAAAGGAATGCGTATCTATTACATACTTGAGATTTTGTAATGCAAAACAATAAGGTTTGGAATATATAAAAAAACATTTCCTCTCTATCACAGTGTGTGTTAGTGTGTGAAGGACCTTAATATCGGGAATTCTTTGTGAATTAACGATAGTTGGAAGAATTGATCCTGGTATTCGTGTGAATCAACAGGTTCAATTATTAATCTTATTTACGATCTACGTATTTTCATTAAGTTCAGGGAAGAATCACACGGGTATTTGAAGAGTCAACGTGTTTGACTTTAAATTTTATCCCCACGCTGCGTCAGTAGGTATCAGAGCCGAATTCCTGGCTCAATATGGCTTGTGAGAGGGACAATATCTATGATTCCTAGCCCGTGTTAATTGAATACGAGGACGAGGAATGGTATGTTTGGGCAACCGGTGATGTTCTTGAAAGTTTAAAAAGAAAACATGAGTGGTCTACAATTTATTCAGGTGGCGTGGATATTACTCGAGTAGAAAAAAACCGCTGGAATAGATTTTGGCCAAATGCAAATATTAATATGGTTAGCAATGTCATTTATGAAGATTTGTATGCAAGTTTCACAGATATCACTCTAAGGTTAGAAGAAAATCAATTATATCTTAAAAATGCACATGATATAATGGGGCCAATTATTAATATGCAAGCAAAGAAATATTATCAAGATTACCAGAACATGTAAAAAAGGAATGCGTATCTATTACATACTTGAGATTTTGTAATGCAAAACAATAAGGTTTGGAATATATAAAAAAACATTTCCTCTCTATCACAGTGTGTGTTAGTGTGTGAAGGACCTTAATATCGGGAATTCTTTGTGAATTAACGATAGTTGGAAGAATTGATCCTGGTATTCGTGTGAATCAAAAGGTTCAATTATTAATCTTATTTACGATCTACGTATTTTCATTAAGTTCAGGGAAGAATCACACGGGTATTTGAAGAGGTCAACGTGTTTGACTTTAAATTTTATCCCCACGCTGCGTCAGTAGGTATCAGAGCCGAATTCCTGGCTCAATATGGCTTGTGAGAGGGACAATATCTATGATTCCTAGCCCGTGTTAATTGAATACGAGGACGAGGAATGGTATGTTTGGGCAACCGGTGATGTTCTTGAAAGTTTAAAAAGAAAACATGAGTGGTCTACAATTTATTCAGGTGGCGTGGATATTACTCGAGTAGAAAAAAACCGCTGGAATTGATTTTGGCCAAATGCAAATAATAATATGGTTAGAAATGTCATTTATGAAGATTTGTATGCAAGTTTCACAGACATCACTCTAAGGTTAGAAGTAAATCAATTATATCTTAAAAATGCACCTGATATAATGGGGCCAATTATTAAATATGCAAGCAAAGAAATATTATAAAGATTACATGAACATGTAGAAAAAAGAATGCGTATCGATGCTCCCTTTGACCATGTGGTACGAGGCTAGAGTCGGACAAGATGATTAGTAAAGATGAACTATTTGAGCAGGTCATCATAACTATAAATCGGAATCGGATGGATGGTCCCTTTGACCCAGGTGGCTACGGTTCAAACACATAACTCGAGAGAGAGTTTTTTCAAAGGTGGAGAGAATGACGTGGGGAGATCAAACGTTTACCAAATAATGACGATATGAGTTATGGAATACAAGAGTTTGAAATTAATATATTATGTCTTTTGGTTAATCATTAGAAGCCCAGTGGTTTTCTATTTCTATTACATACTTGAGATTTGTAATGCAAAACAATAAGGTTTGGAATATATAAAAAAATCATTTCCTCTCTATCACAGTGTGTGTTAGTGTGTGAAGGACCTTAATATCGGGAATTCTTTGTGAATTAACGATAGTTGTAAGAATTGATCCTGGTATTCGTGTGAATCAACAGGTTCAATTATTTATCTTATTTACGATCTACGTATTTTCATTAAGTTCAGGGAAGAATCACACGGGTATTTGAAGAGTCAACGTGTTTGACTTTAAATTTTATCACCACGCTGCGTTAGTAGGTGTCAGAGCCGAATTCCAGGGCTCAATATGGCTTGTGAGAGGGACAATATCTATGATTCCTGGCCCGTGTTAATTGAATACGAGGACGAGGAATGTTATGTTTGGGCAACCGGTGATGTTCTTGAAAGTTTAAAAAGAAAACATGAGTGGTCTACAATTTATTCAGGTGGCGTGGATATTACTCGAGTAGAAAAAAACCGCCGGAATAGATTTTGGCCAAATGCAAATATTAATATGGTTAGCAATGTCATTTATGAAGATTTGTATGCAAGTTTCACAGACATCACTCTAAGGTTAGAAGTAAATCAATTATATCTTAAAAATGCACATGATATAATGGGGCCAATTATTAAATATGCAAGCAAAGAAATATTATCAAGATTACATGAACATGTAGAAAAAGGAATGCGTATCGATGCTCCCTTTGACCCATGTGGTACGAGCCTAGAGTCGGACAAGATGATTAGTAAAGATGAACTATTTGAGCAGGTCATCATAACTATAAATCGGAATCGGATGGATGGTCCCTTTGACCCAGGTGGCTACGGTTCAAACACATAACTCGAGAGAGAGTTTTTTCAAAGGTGGAGAGAATGACGTGGGGAGATCAAACGTTTACCAAATAATGACGATATGACTTATGAAATTACAAGAGTTTGAAATTAATATATTATGTCTTTCTGTTAAATCATTAGAAGCCCAGTGGTTTTCTATTTCTATTACATACTTGAGATTTTGTAATGCAAAACAATAAGGTTTGGAATATATAAAAAAATCATTTCCTCTCTATCACAGTGTGTATTAGTGTGTGAAGGACCTTAATATCGGGAATTGTTTGTGAATTAACGATAGTTGGAAGAATTGATCCTGGTATTCGTGTGAATCAACAGGTTCAATTATTTATCTTATTTACGTTCTATGTATTTTCATTAAGTTCATGGAAGAATCACACGGGTATTTGAAGAGTAAACGTGTTTGACTTTAAATTTTATCACCACGCTGCGTCAGTAGGTATCAGAGCCGAATTCCTGGCTCAATATGGCTTGTGAGAGGGACAATATCTATGATTCCTGGCCCGTGTTAATTGAATACGAGGACGAGGAATGGTATGTTTGGGCAACCGGTGATGTTCTTGAAAAAGAAAACATGAGTGGTCTACAATTTATTCAGGTGGCGTGGATATTACTCGAGTAGAAAAAAACCGCTAGTATAGATTTTTGCCAAATGCTAATATTAATATGGTTAGCAATGTCATTTATGAAGATTTGTATGCAAGTTTCACAGACATCACTCTAAGGTTAGAAGTCAATAAATTATATCTTAAAAATGCCCATGATATAATGGGGCCAATTATTAAATATGCAAGCAAAGAAATATTACCAAGATTACATGAACATGTAGAAAAAAGAATGCGTATCGATGTTCCCTTTGACCCATGTGGTACGAGCCTAGAGTCGGACAAGATGATTAGTAAAGATGAACTATGTGAGCAGGTCATCATAACTATAAATCGGAATCGGATGGATGGTCCCTTTGACCCAGGTGGCTACGGTTCAAAGACATAACTCGAGGGAGAGTTTTTTCAAAGGTGGAGAGAATGACGTGGGGAGATCAAACGTTTACCAAATAATGACGATATGAGTTATGGAATTACAAAAGTTTGAAATTAATATATTATGCCTTTTGGTTAAATCATTAGAAGCCCAGTGGTTTTCTATTTCTATTACATACTTGAGATTTTGTAATGCAAAACAATAAGGTTTGGAATATATAAAAAAATCATTTCCTCTCTATCACAGTGTGTGTTAGTGTGTGAAGTACCTTAATATCGGGAATTCTTTGTGAATTAACGATAGTTGGAAGAATTGATCCTGGTATTCGTGTGAATCAACAGGTTCAATTATTTATCTTATTTACGATCTACGTATTTTCATTAAGTTCGGGGAAGAATCACAAGGGTATTTGAAGAGTCAACGTGTTTGGTATCAGAGCCGAATTCTTAGCTCAATATGGCTTGTGAGAGAGACAATATCTATGATTCCTGGCCCGTGTTAATTGAATACGAGGACGAGGAATGGCATGTTTGGACAACCGGTGATGTTCTTGAAAGTTTAAAAAGAAAACATGAGTGGTCTACAATTTATTCAGGTGGCATGGATATTACTCGAGTAGAAAAAAACCGTTGGAATAGATTTTTGCCAAATGCTAATATTAATATGGTTAGCAATGTCATTTGTGAAGATTTGTATGCAAGTTTCACAGACATCACTCTAAGGTTAGAAGTCAATCAATTATATCTTAAAAATGCACATGATATATTGGGGCCAATTATTAAATATGCAAGCAAATAAATATTATCATGATCACATGAACATGTAGAAAAACGAAAGCGTATCGATGCTCCCTTTGACCCATGTGGTACGAGCCTAGAGTCGGACAAGATGATTAGTAAAGATGAACTATTTGAGCAGGTCATCATAACTATAAATCGGAATCAGATGGATGGTCCCTTTGACCCAGGTGACTACGGTTCAAAGACAAAACCCGAGGGCGAGTTTTTTCAAAGGTGGAGAGAATGACGCGGGGAGATCAAACGTTTACCAAATAATGACGACATGAGTTAAGGAATTACAAGAGTTTGAAATAAATATATTATGTCTTTTGGTTTAATCATTAGAAGCCCAATGGTTTTCTATTTCTATTACATACTTGAGATTTTGAAATGCAAAAAAATAAGGTTTTGAATATATAAAAAAATCATTTCCTCTCTATCACAGCGTGTGAGTGTGTGTAAAGGACCTTGTTCTTTGTGAATCAACAATAGTTGGAAGAATTGATCTTGGTATTCGTGTGAATCAACAGGTTCAATTGTTATCATATTTACGATCTACGTATTTTCTGAATGTTCGAGGAAGAATCACACGGCTATTTGCAGAATCAACGTGTTTGACTTTCAATTTTATCACCACGCTGCGTCAGCTGGTATTAGAGCCGAATTCCTGGCTCAATATGGCTTGTCAGGGGACAATATCTATGATTCCTGGCCCGCGTTTGATGAACACGAGGGCGAGGAATGGTATTTTTGGGCAACCGGTGATGTTCTTGAAAGTTTAAAAAGAAAACATGAGTGGTCTACAATTTATTTAGGTGACGTGGTTATTAATCAAGTTGAAAAAAACCACTGGAATATATTTTTGCCAAATGTTAATATTAATATGGTTAGCAATGTCATTTATGAAGATTTGTATGCAAGTTTCACAGACAACACTCTAAGGTTAGAAGTCAAATCAATTATATCTTAAAAATACGCAATATGTAGTGGGGCATGCAAGCAACGAAATATTATCAAGATCACATGAACTTGTAGAAAAAATAAAGCGTATCGATGCTCCCTTTTACCCATGTGGTACAAGCCTAGAGTCGGACAAGATGATTAGTAAAGATGAACTATTTGAGTAGGTCATCATAACTATAAATCGCAATCGAATGGATGGTCCCTTTGACACAGGTGGCTACGGTTCAAAGACAAAACTCGTGGGCGATTTTTTTAAATTGTGGAGAGAATGATGTGGGGAGATCAAACGTTTACCAAATAATGACGACATGAGTTAAGGAATTACAAGAGTTTGAAATAAATATATTATGTCTTTTGGTTTAATCATTAGAAGCCCAATGGTTTTCTATTTCTATTACATACTTGAGATTTTGAAATGCAAAAAAATAAGGTTTTGAATATATAAAAAAATCATTTCCTCTCTATCACAGCGTGTGAGTGTGTGTAAAGGACCTTGTTCTTTGTGAATCAACAATAGTTGGAAGAATTGATCTTGGTATTCGTGTGAATCAACAGGTTCAATTGTTATCCTATTTACGATCTACGTATTTTCTGAATGTTCGAGGAAGAATCACACGGCTATTTGCAGAATCAACGTGTTTGACTTTCAATTTTATCACCACGCTGCGTCAGCTGGTATTAGAGCCGAATTCCTAGCTCAATATGGCTTGTCAGGGGACAATATCTATGATTCCTGGCCCGCGTTTGATGAACACGAGGGCGAGGAATGGTATTTTTGGGCAACCGGTGATGTTCTTGAAAGTTTAAAAAGAAAACATGAGTGGTCTACAATTTATTTAGGTGACGTGGTTATTAATCAAGTTGAAAAAAACCACTGGAATATATTTTTGCCAAATGTTAATATTAATATGGTTAGCAATGTCATTTATGAAGATTTGTATGCAAGTTTCACAGACAACACTCTAAGGTTAGAAGTCAAATCAATTATATCTTAAAAATACGCAATATGTAATGGGGCATGCAAGCAACGAAATATTATCAAGATCACATGAACTTGTAGAAAAAATAAAGCGTATCGATGCTCCCTTTTACCCATGTGGTACAAGCCTAGAGTCGGACAAGATGATTAGTAAAGATGAACTATTTGAGTAGGTCATCATAACTATAAATCGCAATCGAATGGATGGTCCCTTTGACACAGGTGGCTACGGTTCAAAGACAAAACTCGTGGGCGATTTTTTTAAATTGTGGAGAGAATGATGTGGGGAGATCAAACGTTTACCAAATAATGACGACATGAGTTAAGGAATTACAAGAGTTTGAAATAAATATATTATGTCTTTTGGTTTAATCATTAGAAGCCCAATGGTTTTCTATTTCTATTACATACTTGAGATTTTGAAATGCAAAAAAATAAGGTTTTGAATATATAAAAAAATCATTTCCTCTCTATCACAGCGTGTGAGTGTGTGTAAAGGACCTTGTTCTTTGTGAATCAACAATAGTTGGAAGAATTGATCTTGGTATTCGTGTGAATCAACAGGTTCAATTGTTATCCTATTTACGATCTACGTATTTTCTGAATGTTCGAGGAAGAATCACACGGCTATTTGCAGAATCAACGTGTTTGACTTTCAATTTTATCACCACGCTGCGTCAGCTGGTATTAGAGCCGAATTCCTGGCTCAATATGGCTTGTCAGGGGACAATATCTATGATTCCTGGCCCGCGTTTGATGAATACGAGGGCGAGGAATGGTATTTTTGGGCAACCGGTGATGTTCTTGAAAGTTTAAAAAGAAAACATGAGTGGTCTACAATTTATTTAGGTGACGTGGTTATTACTCAAGTTGAAAAAAACCACTGGAATATATTTTTGCCAAATGTTAATATTAATATGGTTAGCAATGTCATTTATGAAGATTTGTATGCAAGTTTCACAGACAACACTCTAAGGTTAGAAGTCAAATCAATTATATCTTAAAAATACGCAATATGTAATGGGGCATGCAAGCAACGAAATATTATCAAGATCACATGAACTTGTAGAAAAAATAAAGCGTATCTATGCTCCCTTTTACCCATGTGGTACAAGCCTAGAGTCGGACAAGATGATTAGTAAAGATGAACTATTTGAGTAGGTCATCATAACTATAAATCGCAATCGAATGGATGGTCCCTTTGACACAGGTGGCTACGGTTCAAAGACATAACTCGAGAGAGAGTTTTTTCAAAGGTGGAGAGAATGACGTGGGGAGATCAAACGTTTACCAAATAATGACGATATGACTTATGAAATTACAAGAGTTTGAAATTAATATATTATGTCTTTTGGTTAAATCATTAGAAGCCCAGTGGTTTTCTATTTCTATTACATACTTGAGATTTTGTAATGCAAAACAATAAGGTTTGGAATATATAAAAAAATCATTTCCTCTCTATCACAGTGTGTATTAGTGTGTGAAGGACCTTAATATCGGGAATTGTTTGTGAATTAACGATAGTTGGAAGAATTGATCCTGGTATTCGTGTGAATCAACAGGTTCAATTATTTATCTTATTTACGTTCTATGTATTTTCATTAAGTTCATGGAAGAATCACTCGTGGGCGATTTTTTTAAATTGTGGAGAGAATGATGTGGGGAGATCAAACGTTTACCAAATAATGACGACATGAGTTATGGAATTACAAGAGTTTGAAATTAATATTTTATGTCTTTTGGTTTAATCATTAGTAGCCCAATGGTTTTCTATTTCTTTTAAATGCTTGAGATTTTGTAATGCAAAAAAATAAGGTTTGGAATATATAAAAAAAAATCATTTCCTCTCTATCACTGCGTGTGTTAGTGTGTGAAGTCCTAATTATCGGGTATTCCTTGTGAATCAACTATAGTTGGAAGAATTGATCTTGGTATTCGTGTGAATCAACAAGTTCAATTATTAATCTTATTTAGGATCAACGTATTTTTTAGACGTTCGGGGAAGAATCACACGGGTATTTGCAAAATCAACGTGTTTGACTTTCAATTTTATCACCAAGCTGCGTCAGTTGGTATCAGAGCCAAAATCCTGGCTCAATATAGCTTATCACGGGACAATATCTATGATTCCTTGCCTTTGTTTGATGAATACGAGGACGAGGAATGGTATGTTTGGGCAACCGGTGATGTTCTTGAAAGTTTAAATAAGAAAACATGAGTGGCTCAATATACAAATCATTTATGAAGATTTGTATGCAAGTTTCACAGAAAAACTCTATGGTTAGAAGTCAGTCAATTATATCTTAAAAATACACAAGATATAATGGGGCCAATTAATAAATATGCAAGCAAAGAAATATTATCAAGATCACATGAACTTGTAGAAAAAAGAAAGCGTATCGATGCTCCCTTTGACCCATGTGTTACGAGCCTAGAGTCAGACAAGATGATTAGTAAAGTTGAACTATTTGAGCAGTTCATCATAACTATAAATCGGAATCGGATGGATGGTCCAGGTGGCTACGGTTCAAAGACGAAACTCGAGGGCGAGTTTTTTCAAAGGTGGAGAGAATGATGTGGGGAGATCAAACGTTTACCAAATAATGACGACATGAGTTATGGAATTACAAGAGTTTGAAATTAATATTTTATGTCTTTTGGTTTAATCATTAGAAGCCCAATGGTTATCTATTTCTTTTAAATACAAGATTTTGTAATGCAAAATAAAAATGTTAGGAATATATATAAAAAAAATCATTTCCTCTCTATCACAGTATGTGTTAGTGTGTGATGGACCTAATTATCGGTATTCTTTGTGAATCAACGATAGTCGGAAGAATTGATCCTGGTATTCGTGTGAATCAACAGGTTCAATTATTTATCTTATTTACGATCTACGTATTTTCTATAAGTTCGGGGAAATATAACACGGGTATTTGTAGAATCAACGTGATTGACTTTCAATTTTATCACCATGTTGCGTCACTTGGTATCAGAGCCAAATTCCTGGCTCAATATGGCTTGTGAGGGGTACAATATCTATGATTCCTGGCCCGTGTTTGATGAATACGAGGATGAGGAATGGTATGTTTGGCAACCAGTGATGTTCTTGAAAGTTTAAAAAGAAAACAAGAGTGGTCTACAATTTATTAAGGTGGCTTGGATATTACACAAGTATAAAAAAACCACTGGAATAGATTTTTGCCAAATGCTAATATTAATATGGTTAGCAATGTCATTTATGAATATTTATATGCAATTTTCACATACAAACTCTAAGGTTAGAAGCCAATCAATTATATCTTAAAAATGCACAAGATATAATGGGGCCAATTATTAAATATGCAAGCAAAGAAATATTATCAAGATCACAGGAACTTGTAAAAAAAGATAGTGTATCGATGCTCCCTCAGACCCATGTGGTACAACCATAGAGTTGGACAAGATAATTAGTAAAGTTGAACTATTTGAACAGGTCATCATAACTATAAATCGGAATCGGATGGATGGTCCCTTTGATCCAGGTGACTACGGTTCAAAGACAGAACTCGAGGGCGGGTTTTTTCAAAGGTAGAGAGAATAATGTGGGGAGATCAAACTTTTAACAAATAATGACAACATGAGTTATGGAATTACAAGAGTTTGAAATTAATATTTTATGTCTTTTGGTTTAATCATTAGAACCCCAATAGTTCTCTATTTACAAAAATTAGATTCTATAAATGACCAAAAGTAAGACAACAGCCACACCTCAAATTACAAAAATTAGATTCTATAAATGACCATTAGCAACAACAAAAACATTGTTGTGTGACGAAAGGGTAGCAAAGTGTGACACTCGTCAATTTCAGGTTAACTCCGTTAATCCAAACTCCGTCAATTCAAACTTAAGATCACTAGAACTATAACGCATATCTCATTACATTTAAACTAGGGTTTTAAATGACGCTTGACAATCACTACACATGTAGTCTTTCGGGATTGCACCGAAACGCACACAAGTTGACTCAAACCATTGGTGAACAAACGACAAATATCAAAACAATAAATACTTGATAAGTATGTGTTATAATCTATATGTTACTTGATAAGTATGTGAAATACTAAACACAAGAGACAAGGGTATTAATTATACTAGAAATTGAATAACAAGAAGTAGAGGGACTTAAGTGTAACAAGTTAATATTTAATATTAACAAAAACCCTAACCTCCCACCCTCTCCCTTACAATCGATCCCCCCCCCCCTCCCCGCACCCCCTTGGCGACGGCAATCACCAACCACCACCATACCACTTCCGTTTGACCTCGTTTTTCATAATCGGAGTATCCCGCACTTGTTTCTAGTCATCCCTTACCTTCCTCTTGCTTGTTTCTGCGTTTTTGAGGTATAAACAAAAACCCTAGTTTTCGAAAATTATTTGTTAAGTGTTCATATGCTTTGTTTTGATTAGATGATGCTTGATTATGCTTCGGTTGTCGATTTAAATGATCGTGTGTGATTTTGAACTGTGAAAAATTGTAATATCATTGATTTTTTCGTAAACCCTAGAGGGTTTACTACTGATTTTTATGGATGATTAGCGTTACAACTGAATATAAAGTGTTTTTGCATGATTACAATGTTTATTGCATGTTTGGGGATGTGTCGTATGCTTAGGATGCATGCTAGATGATTGTGTGTGCTTGCTGATTTTTGACAGCAGAGATTGTTAAACTTGAACGAGGTGTAACTTGTTAAATATGAAACCAAACTGGACTATTGTTGAGTCTAAAAGGTAGTACTCTGAGTCTAGTTTTCAGAAAACCCAACCACGCCTGATTTGGAGGTGTTTTGGTTACTCAAACGATTTAAATGTGATCAAAGGTCAAAACTGATGCTGGATAGATTATTTAATTCATGTTTGGTTGACTGTAACTCGATGTTAATTACATGTTTTGATGCAATTTCTGATGCTATAATATACTAGGTTGAGTCTAGTTTCTAAATAGTCCAAATTTGTAATTGTTGGACGTGTAAAAGTTAACTTTTATTATTTTACAAAACTGTAGTGCAAGTCTGAATTGTGAGGTCTGCTGTTAGGCTATTTTAAAATTATCATATCTCATAAACTACAAGACCAAATTGGTCTTGCATTAATTGAATTTACCATTTAACAGGAATAACAAATATCATTCTGTTGCGCACGATTTTGACTGCTGTGAGTTTACTGTAATGTTTTGGTCTTAGTGAGAAAACTATGTGGAATAAAAATACAATAAAAATAGTTCAGGAAACCTAACTCATGTGTGCTTTTGGGACGATTTTTTGTGAATTAATTGATATATTATGATATGTTGAATAGAGTAATATTTCAAGTAGAAATTTGTCTTGATAAAATTAGCTGCTGAACTATGTGAAAATACATGAAACGTGTTTTGTTAATAGATAATTGCCATGTTTTGACTAAATTGCCCTTGTGGGGAGATAATTTACTAGTAATGTACAATGTTAGTATTTGATGCTTAAGTAGTTGTATACACATGTAACGTGTCACCAATGTATTTGTCGAGTCACACATAATTCACAAACGAAACACGAAACGTATCTCATGCATAGGTATTATGTGCCGAGTCTAGAGACTCAATAGTAGTTTAAATACTTAGAGAATCTCATTTTTGTTTTAGAGCACTAGTGAGGATTTTCTTTGACGTGCATCTCTCGGATTTGTTTTTGAATTCTTCGCAAACAGTGAGTTTCACGTTCCCCTTTTACTCTTTTAAACGATTTTTACTTGGGGGAGATAACATACTACAAACACTTTAGATTTTGTTATTGGTTATATATCGTTTGTAAGGCTAAGTTGCAAACAAACCAACTAAAGCCCTTCATAACATCGAACCGTTTAGTATTTGTATAATAGCGAGTCACTGTTGAGTAGTACTACTGGGTTTGACAAACCCCACCCAACTCTAAACTCGACTGTAGGTCGAGTGGGTATAATCTTGGCTAACACATTACCATGGTCGTGGTTGACATGGTGGCAAGGTGTAACACCCCGTAACCGCAGCGGAAACGTACACGGGATGCAACAGACACATCTGATATCAACAGCATTGCTTATAAAGAAAATACCACTACATTAATTTATAACATATTACATTGTTGCGAGTTTCGTTACAGTCTAGGTGTTACACACATATTTTACCGATAAGACATTAATATATTCATTACAAAATATAGAGCAGCAAGCTTCTAACAGGTAGCACAGATAGTTAAGCACATATCAATCATTCCAACTTGGGCATACCTAGAAAACATGTAAAGAAAACGGGTCAACTACGAATAGTTGGTGAGTTTCACTAATTTAAATAAACACTGACAAATCATTTTAATATTCATTTAATAGCAATATAATCATGCTGGGAACTATGTTACCCCAGAAAATTTCAATTAATCTTCTGGGAACTATGTTACCCCAGAACAATAATAACCTCTGGGAACTATGTTACCCCAGAACAATAATAATCTCTGGGAACTATGTTACCCCAGAACAATAATAATCTCTGGGAACTATGTTACCCCAGAACAATAATAACCCCTGGGAACTACGTTACCCCAGAACAATAATAACCCCTGGGAACTATGTTACCCCAGAACAATAATAACCCCTGGGAACTATGTTACCCCAGAACAATTACACATGATAAACAATTTATATATTCTGTGCATCAAACCATATATATATAAATATACAAGTATTTCCATACGATCGGTATGTACTTAAATACTTTAATAAAGACATGTTTTCCGCCCCGGGAAAATATATTTAGAAACAGTTCAGTAAAAGGGGCTCGTGAAAACTCACCTTTTTGTGAGTCGGTGGGTAATACAATGAACAGCTACGTGCCTGGATCTGTAATATAATATCTAGTCGTTACTATATAATTCCCGTAAATTAAATCTATGTCAATCGGTACGTCTGGGGACATTGTTAACCCGGTACTGTACTCGATCCGGGGTCAATGTTAACCCCGTGACACTTCTAAGGACTCAGATTGTGACATTGCTTAGAGTCTGACGGTCAAGATTATCATTTTTATGATTTCCTTGATTTGCGTGCCTAGCACGGTTATCCGTCTTTAGTTTCAAAAATGAGTTTGGTCACACCCGACCCAAAAATGGTGTTTGACTGTTAATTTAGTTAAAGTGATGAAATTAGAGCTCGGTTTGGACACCCCGTTTGGCCGCGTGGCCCGTTTCCGTCATTTAGGTGACGGAAACAGTAAAATCGGTTAAAATTACCCAAATCATCCGAATTATTTTCGGATGATTTATTTTTACTTAATTTACTTAGTTTTATGAAAATGGTCAATTTTTAGGTTTTTATATACCAGTCAGCTCGCTTATGCGAGTTTTGCCGGTTTACACGTTTTAAGCTTTAGAAATTTGTTTTTATGTTCTTTTTAGCACAAATAATTACCCATTTAGTCTCGGGTCTTGAAATTTTGCACAACACTTATTTTGACAGTAAGAAACTTTATAAAAATTTTCCAGATTTATTTTCTTATATTTACCTTTATTTATCTATTTTTAAACCTTATTAAAACACTAAATATGTCAAAAATACCAAAAGACTTTAGAAAAATCCCAAATTTTTCCGGGATGATCCTTGCCATTCTCATGACTCCCTGGAATTTTTCCAGAACCCAAAACTCATATTTCAAGCCATTTTCACAAAAACCAAGCTAGAAAGCCCTAGAACTCGTTTTACCGAAAAGCCCCTTTAGACTTTTCCAACTGAGCTCAAATTTTGTGTGTGACTTTTATATGTTATAAAAAGCTTATCTTAAATTTTCCAGAATTTTTCATCAAGTTTAGCTATTTTTCACCATTTTTGGCCAAAACCGAGCATTAAATTCACCAAATATTCATCTTTTATCCAAAAATTACCAAAAATTCACAGATCTCATATTTTCATGTGTAGATCATCTCTGTGAAATTTCGTGACCCGACTCTAAGCATACTACAATCTGTCCAAAATCACTAATTCACACGAAAACCGAACTATCTTGTGTTTTCTAGCGTTAGATCGCAAAGATCCGGGTTTCTAGCCTTTGCTAGCCACTAGATACAACACTTACAAGCACAATAACACTATACCAAGCAAACTATACCAACAATCAAACCATTTCTTTCATAGTGTCGGTTTTTATGTAAAAACAAAGGTTTTAACCGTAAAAATCCGTTCTCGACTCTTTTTACTCATTTCTTGGACCAAGATCCCTTGTATAACATGTATACATCTCTTGATCATGGAGTCGGTTTCATCTCGGGCTTTCACCCGTCTTTCACATGGAAAACTCATTTGACAAGATTTCAACCGTAAAATTTCGTTCTAAACACTTTTAACTCATCACTTGGATCAAGATCCTTTGTATAACTTGTATACATCACTTGATCATGCGAGAATCGGTTCCAACTCGGGTTTTCACCCATTTTTACATTTGAAACCTCCTTTTCTCAAGATCATGGAGTTAGAAACAAGATTCAAGTATTAAAAACATGTTTATACCTTCAATTCTTGGTTAAAAATGGTGGAGTTGGATGCACACTTGAAGGTTTGAGAGAGTTTTGTGAGTTTTTGGTGTTAGAAAAAGAAAAAGAAGTGTGTGTTGTGTGTGTATAAGGGGCCGGCTCTATTGTTGATGTGGGGGGGCCCACATCTCAAACCATGGCCACACATTTGGATTACACAATCCGGATAATGTTGTGGATAGTCTGGTTCAGTTCGTTTCTCGTTTAAACTCGTAATTCGGCTTAAAACGAGCCTAAAATGGTCGTTTTTCGGGTTAAAATAAAATTTACATAAAACTGATTTAAAAACTTTAAAAACTTAACCCATGACATTAAAACATCATATTATTAATAATTACGCATCTTTTTCGGCTTGATCGATCGTCTCTTGCTTGGTTTGATGTTAAAGGTTCCGTTTATCGTAGCGACGTACTAATAAATCGAAATCCTTTTTCTGTGCTATAATTTACTTATCCCGAAGCATTAATACTTCGTAAATATCACTAAACATTATATACTTCGTCTATAATGTAATTCCCGATTCGTTCGGGTTTCAATAATCGTTCATTGGTTAATTGTAATTCCAATACGATTCACTATATAATCGAGTATGATTCGTACTATGAATCATATATACTCGTATATACGTACTATAACTCATATAATCAATATTTAAATGACACGTAAATAGTATATACCGGCTAGGGTATACCTGGATTTGCCGGAATCGTTACATTCTCCCCCCGTTATAAAAATTTCGTCCTCGAAATTTTACATGTCAACTACTTCCTTTTGAGGAAATAGGTGGGGGTATTTCTTCCGAAATTCATCCTTTCGTTCCCAAGTAAATTCTGGGCCTCGTTGCGAATTCCATCTAACTTTGACCAACGAGATCTTATTGTGTCTAAGTTGCTTGATCTTACCGTCCACTATTTCAATGGGCTCCTCTACGAAGTTGAGCTTATCATTTATTTGAACACCCTCTAAGGGTAACACCGATGTCTCATCCGCCAGACATCTTTTCAGATTTGACACATGAAACACGTTGTGAACTGCACTCAGTTCATCAGGCAGTTCTAATCGGTATGCTACAGGACCGATTTTCGCAGTAATAATGAATGGTCCAATATATCTAGGGGCCAACTTCCCCGCCTTTCCAAATCTGACCACTCCTTTCCAGGGTGATACTTTCAAATATACCTTTTCACGCTTCTCAAATGACAACGGTTTTCGACGGGTATCGGCATAACTCTTCTGCCGGTCCCGCGCGGCTTTTAGGTTGTTCTTAATTTCAAGAATCTTGCTGGTCGTCTCCTGGACCAGATCCGATCTAATGACCTGCGAGTCACCCACTTCAGACCAGCAAAGTGGTGATCGGCACTTCCGTCCATACAATGCTTCATAAGGTGCTGCCTTTATACTGCTATGGTAGCTGTTATTATAGGAAAATTCAACGAGTGGGAGATGTTGATCCCAATTTCCCTTAAAGTCCAGTACGCAGGCACGAAGCAAATCCTCCAAAGTTTGAATGGTCCTCTCAGACTGACCATCGGTCTGAGGGTGGTAAGCCGTGCTTAGGTCAATACGTGTTCCCAATGCTTCTTGGACAGCTTGCCAAAGTTTGGAGGTGAAATGGCTATCCCTATCGGAGATGATCGAGATGGGGATGCCATGACGAGACACTATTTCATTTATATAAATTTGCGCAAGTCTCTCGGTGTTATAATTGTTTCTAATCGGAATAAAATGTGCCGATTTGGTTAATCTATCCACGATTACCCAAATTGCATCATTTCCCCGGGATGTCTTAGGGAGGTGTGTCACGAAATCCATTGTGATTTGCTCCCATTTCCATTCGGGAATCTCCGGTTGTTGTAACATCCCCGAGGGTTTCTGGTGTTCCGCCTTAACTCTCGCACATGTCGTACATTTGCCGACGTATGTGGCTATATTCTTTTTCATACCTGGCCACCAGTAAAATTCTTTCACATCCTTGTACATTTTATCTGATCCCGGATATATGGAATATTTCGATTTATGAGCTTCATCCATGATCAAATCACGAAGGTCATGGAGGGTCGGGATCCAAATCCGATTTTTGAAATAGAGAATTTCGTCCACACGCTGTTCGAAATTCTTCTCATTCCCGTAAAGTCCTTCTTTATCCAATTGTTCCTCTTTCAACGCCTCGCGTTGAGCAACTCGAACCAAATCTGAAAGGTTCGACTGAACAATCATACCCAGCGCTCGCACTCGCAATGGCTTAACCCGATCCTTCCTACTCAAGGCATCGGCTACGACGTTAGCCTTGCCAGGGTGATAACGGATATCACAGTCATAGTCGCTCAGCAACTCGACCCATCTTCGTTGCCTCATATTCAGTTCTTTCTGATCGAATATGTGTTGCAAACTTTTATGATCAGTGAAGATGGTGCACTTTGTACCGTAGAGATAGTGTCTCCAGATTTTAAGTGCAAAGATGACTGCTCCCAGTTCCAAGTCATGAGTAGTGTAGTTTTTCTCATGAACTTTTAACTGTCGAGACGCATAGGCTATGACCTTTTTATTTTGCATCAACACGCATCCTAACCCTTTACGGGATGCGTCACAATATACAACAAATCCATCGTCTCCGTCGGGGAGACTTAAGATTGGCGCTTGGCACAATCTTTGTTTTAGCGTTTGAAACGCCGTTTCCTGCTCTTCACCCCATTCATACTTCCGATCCTTTTGAGTCAGGAGGGTTAAAGGTTGGGCGATGCTGGAAAAGTTCTCTATAAATCGTCGATAGTATCCAGCTAAGCCTAAGAATTGGCGGATTTCCTTTGGAGATTTAGGCGCTTGCCAACTCTTAATTGCTTCAACCTTACTCGGATCAACGTGTATTCCTTGGTGGTTTATAACGTGACCGAGGAATTGCACCTCTTGTAACCAGAAGTTACACTTGGAGAATTTTGCTTATAACTTCTCCTGATCCAGGAGCTCTAGAACTAACTTTAAGTGTTGCTCGTGCTCTTCTTTACTCTTCGAGTATATCAAAATATCGTCAATAAATACAATGACGAATTTGTCGAGATAGGGTTTACAGACTCGATTCATGAGATCCATGAATACTGCTGGCGCATTTGTTAGCCCAAAAGGCATAACTAAGAACTCGTAATGGCCGTAGCGAGTCCGGAATGCAGTTTTTGGGATATCCTCCTCCTGAATTCTAACCTGATGGTATCCTCTATTTTTGAAAAGTAGCTCGCACCTTGTAGTTGGTCGAACAGATCATCGATTCGGGGGAGAGGATACCTATTTTTGATTGTCAACTTGTTCAATTCCCTGTAATCAATGCACATTCTAAGGCTCCCGTCCTTCTTTTTCACGAATAAAACAGGTGCACCCCACGGGGAATAACTGGGACGTATAAATCCTTTATCCAACAATTCCTGTAACTGGTTGGATAATTCTTGCATCTCGGATGGTGCAAGTCGGTAGGGCGCCTTAGCAACAGGGCCAGCCTGAGGTAACAGATCGATCCTGAATTCGACCTGTCGGGTTGGCGGTAATCCCGGAAGTTCCTCTGGAAAAACTTGTGGAAATTCGCGTACCACGGGAATATCGTCCACCCGTTTTTCCTCAGAATAAGCGGCCGTCAGGCTCGCTAGATACGCCACACATCCCTGACGTATATATTTCAACACCTTGAGGTGGGATATAAATGGTATCATGGTGCCGGATTTTTCTCCCTGCACTAATACCTCCTCGTCATCCGACACCCGGATCTTGACGGTTTTCTTTTCACAGTTTATTTCTACCCTGTTACGTGCCAACCAATCCATTCCCACTATCACGTCAAAACTACCCAATTCTACCGGTAACAAGTCGATCAGGAAGGATTGTTCGTTCAGAATAAAAGGGCAATTCCGAACTATCCGATTAACTATCATGGTTTTACCGTTAGCGACTTCTACGGTGTAAGGTTCTATGGTTTCACCAATAGGAAGGTTTGCTATCGAAAGGAATCTAACGGAGACAAAACTTCTATCGGCGCCTGTATCAAATAATACAGAAGCGTAATGATCAGAGACGAGGAAGGTAACTATCACTACGCTGGGGTCCTGGCGCGCCTCGTTCGCTCCCATCACGAATGCTCGGCCTCGCGCCGGATTGGACGACGATGCCTGACCCGTGATTTGTCTCCCGTTTCCTCCCTGGTTCAGTTTCGGGCAGTTCCTTTTGAAGTGATCCGTGCTGCCGCATTCGTAGCAAGCACGGCTAGTGGTCACCATCTGGTTTCCTTGCGGGTTTTGCTGTCGGGCCGGTTGGGTTCTAAATGGTTGCGCACGAATTGGTTGCGGTTGTCGGTTCAGGTTGTTCAGATTTGTCTTACAATTTGGTGCGTAGTGTCCAATCCTGCCGCACCGGTGGCACACCACCTCTTTGCACACGCCACCGTGGTGGTAACCACATTTCCCGCACTTAGGAAACGTTCCCTTCTGCGGTTCTTGCCTTCCGCCCGAACTAGTCATGGCATAGCTCTGGGCAGCGGGCCTAGCTCGTTTGCTTTGCTGCTTTTCCTGGATTCTATGATCATGTGTACCCCGTTTTCCCCCAGCGAATTCTCCTGTCACCTTTAGTGATCCGCTCCGCAAGAAATCATACGTGACTATGCCAGCCTGTGTCACTGCACTTTCATACGACCGGTGTCCCCCCGCGTTGACTATACTCCTCACAACTGGAGTAAGTCCCCAAATATAACGTTCCACCCTCTTCGTCTCCGGGGTGACCAACCACGGTACTAATCGTGACAGTTCATTAAACCTATTGGTATAACCCAAATGGTCCGCCCCCTTCATCTCCAGATTCCACAACTCGTTTTCCAATTTCTGCAATTCATTCTTTGGGCAGAAATGTTCCAACACAAGAGCCTTAAGCTCCGTCCAGGTCATGTGGTTTGTCGCCACCTGACCTCGAGTCTGTACTATGGTGTTCCACCATGTCAAGGCATGGTCGGTGAATGTACATGTGGCGTACTTAACGATACAATCCTCGGGACAGTTGCTAATATTCACCACTGATTCTATTTTCTCTATCCATTTAACTAACCCATTCGGTCCTTCAGACCCGCTAAACTCTAATGGCTTGCACAACATGAAATCCTTGATCGAACATCCCCTGGATGCACGCATTGGTTCCGTACGGTTTGTCTCTACCGTAGGTATAGGGCCATTGCTGTCAGTAACGACCACCCTAGGCGGTGCGTCATTACTCGGAATAGTGTTATCATTCCTTGGAGGATTAGCATTTTGTTCCCCGTCATTATTTATGGGCGTTTGATTGCTCGGAGGGGTTGGATTGGTCGAGTTATTAATACTGGCGGCGATGCGCGATACTATATCCGGTATCGCCGCCTCCAACTGTTGAGCAATCAAACGGCTCACATCTACTTCCAATATTTTCGTTGATCGTTTCGGTGCCATTCTACACAACATCAAGAAATACATATAATCAATACCATTTCAAATTATAAAACACAATACATATTTCATTCATTAGTAAACATGGATACATATTACACAAACATCAGTTTACATACTTTCCAGTCAACATTACATAACTAAGTTTTATTACAAGGGCCCTATGTCGGTATCATCTCGACATAACCCGTAAAAGGGTCAGTGCTTGAATGATACCCAAAAGTATCTATAAAGATATGCCCCAAAAGAGACCCCTTATGGGCCAGTGGTTGTATCATAACTAAACAAGATTCACTCCGTGTTAGTATCACCACTAACTACTTACACGGAGTATCAAAAAGTGGTCCCTGTCTATTCCCATCCATGCATAACTACTAAACACGGTGGTACGCCCACCACATCATCACTGCCGCCAACGCCACCACTACTGCCATCACCCCCCGGAGCCACGCCTCTAACCGCTGAACCATCAATAGGGAGTACGAGCACTCCCTGGTCAACCGGTCGATTGCATACTGGCAATCCAGTATGCGGTCACCAAGGTACACTCGTCTCTGTACCCCCACGGTCAGGGCGGCTGAGTGCTCATTTACTTGCTCTGTGAGCACTCCTAGCCAGGCCACCGCCTCCCGCTCCTGTCTGGGAAGGCCCCAGACAGGTAGAGCCATCGGCTCGGGCTGGGATGAGGACTCTCCCCGACGAGTAGCAGGTCGGGGTGGGGGAGAGGTCGGCGGGACACGCGGAATGCGGGGACCAAATCCCGGAGGGACAGAGGTGGCCTGCGGTGCGAGGGGAGTAGGGGATCTGACGATCCGGGCCGGGGAGGACTGGCTCGAGCTCCTGTGACTCGCCTCGCTAGGCTCGGAGTCGGATGACACATGTAGGCTCCCGGAGTTTCCGGGGCTAACCTCCTCCGGATCCTCCTCTACAGATAAGCTATGCGGGCTTGACATTTTTACCTGCACACAAGTTAACAAGCATATAGTTCTTTCCATAGTGTAATTCATAATCAAATTAATACATACTTATTTATACAACTTTACCACATAATAATATTATCATATATTTACACATATGTTGCCAATTTTACCTATTTAAGGTTCCTCGTGACTTCCCCTGAATTCTCCCGTGCAGACAAGTCTGTTATTATGTTCCGGACCATAATAACTCACTTGTCCATCCAAGTTCATCCAGATCCCGTCACAATAAATTATTAGTTGATATTCAGATCCTATAATACTTGAGCTACTGGTTATATTTTAGGTATCTCCTTCAGACATCCTAATTCTTTATAACCAATGGCTCTGATACCAAGTTCTGTAACACCCCGTAACCGCAGCGGAAACGTACACGGGATGCAACAGACACATCTGATATCAACAGCATTGCTTATAAAGAAAATACCACTACATTAATTTATAACATATTACATTGTTGCGAGTTTCGTTACTGTCTAGGTGTTACACACATATTTTACCGATAAGACATTAATATATTCATTACAAAATATAGAGCAGCAAGCTTCCAACAGGTAGCACAGATAGTTAAGCACATATCAATCATTCCAACTTGGGCATACCTAGAAAACATGTAAAGAAAACGGGTCAACTACGAATAGTTGGTGAGTTTCACTAATTTAAATAAACACTGACAAATCATTTTAATATTCATTTAATAGCAATATAATCATGCTGGGAACTATGTTACCCCAGAACATTTCCATTAATCTTCTGGGAACTATGTTACCCCAGAACAATAATAACCTCTGGGAACTATGTTACCCCAGAACAATAATAATCTCTGGGAACTATGTTACCCCAGAACAATAATAACCCCTGGGAACTACGTTACCCCAGAACAATAATAACCCCAGGGAACTATGTTACCCCAGAACAATAATAACCCCTGGGAACTATGTTACCCCAGAACAATTACACATGATAAACAATTTATATATTCTGTGCATCAAACCATATATATATAAATATACAAGTATTTCCATACGATCGGTATGTACTTAAATACTTTAATAAAGACATGTTTTCCGCCCCGGGAAAATATATTTAGAAACAGTTCAGTAAAAGGGGCTCGTGAAAACTCACCTTTTTGTGAGTCGGTGGGTAATACAATGAACAGCTACGTGCCTGGATCTATAATATAATATCTAGTCGTTACTATATAATTCCCGTAAATTAAATCTATGTCAATCGGTACGTCTGGGGACATTGTTAACCCGGTACTGTACTCGATCCGGGGTCAATGTTAACCCCGTGACACTTCTAAGGACTCAGATTGTGACATTGCTTAGAGTCTGACGGTCAAGATTATCATTTTTATGATTTCCTTGATTTGCGTGCCTAGCACGGTTATCCGTCTTTAGTTTCAAAAATGAGTTTGGTCACACCCGACCCAAAAATGGTGTTTGACTGTTAATTTAGTTAAAGTGATGAAATTAGAGCTCGGTTTGGACACCCCGTTTGGCCGCGTGGCCCGTTTCCGTCATTTAGGTGACGGAAACAGTAAAATCGGTTAAAATTACCCAAATCATCCGAATTATTTTCGGATGATTTATTTTTACTTAATTTACTTAGTTTTATGAAAATGGTCAATTTTTAGGTTTTTATATACCAGTCAGCTCGCTTATGCGAGTTTTGCCGGTTTATACGTTTTAAGCTTTAGAAATTTGTTTTTATGTTCTTTTTAGCACAAATAATTACCCGTTTAGTCTCGGGTCTTGAAATTTTGCACAACACTTATTTTGACAGTAAGAAACTTTATAAAAATTTTCCAGATTTATTTTCTTATATTTACCTTTATTTATCTATTTTTAAACCTTATTAAAATACTAAATATGTCAAAAATACCAAAAGACTTTAGAAAAATCCCAAATTTTTCCGGGATGATCCTTGCCATTCTCATGACTCCCTGGAATTTTTCCAGAACCCAAAACTCATATTTCAAGCCATTTTCACAAAAACCGAGCTAGAAAGCCCTAGAACTCGTTTTACCGAAAAGCCCCTTTAGACTTTTCCAACTGAGCTCAAATTTTGTGTGTGACTTTTATATGTTATAAAAAGCTTATCTTAATTGTTCCAGAATTTTTCATCAAGTTTAGCTATTTTTCACCATTTTTGGCCAAAACCGAGCATTAAATTCACCAAATATTCATCTTTTATCCAAAAATTACCAAAAATTCACAGATCTCATATTTTCATGTGTAGATCATCTCTGTGAAATTTCGTGACCCGACTCTAAGCATACTACAATCTGTCCAAAATCACTAATTCACACGAAAACCGAACTATCTTGTGTTTTCTAGCGTTAGATCGCAAAGATCCGGGTTTCTAGCCTTTGCTAGCCACTAGATACAACACTTACAAGCACAATAACACTATACCAAGTAAACTATACCAACAATCAAACCATTTCTTTCATAGTGTCGGTTTTTATGTAAAAACAAAGGTTTTAACCGTAAAAATCCGTTCTCGACTCTTTTTACTCATTTCTTGGACCAAGATCGCTTGTATAACATGTATACATCTCTTGATCATGGAGTCGGTTTCATCTCGGGCTTTCACCCGTCTTTCACATGGAAAACTCATTTGACAAGATTTCAACCGTAAAATTTCGTTCTAAACACTTTTAACTCATCACTTGGATCAAGATCCTTTGTATAACTTGTATACATCACTTGATCATGCGAGAATCGGTTCCAACTCGGGTTTTCACCCATTTTTACATTTGAAACCTCCTTTTCTCAAGATCATGGAGTTAGAAACAAGATTCAAGTATTAAAAACATGTTTATACCTTCAATTCTTGGTTAAAAATGGTGGAGTTGGATGCACACTTGAAGGTTTGAGAGAGTTTTGTGAGTTTTTGGTGTTAGAAAAAGAAAAAGAAGTGTGTGTTGTGTGTGTATAAGGGGCCGGCTCTATTGTTGATGTGGGGGGGGCCCACATCTCAAACCATGGCCACACATTTGGATTACACAATCCGGATAATGTTGTGGATAGTCTGGTTCAGTTCGTTTCTCGTTTAAACTCGTAATTCGGCTTAAAACGAGCCTAAAATGGTCGTTTTTCGGGTTAAAATAAAATTTACATAAAACTGATTTAAAAACTTTAAAAACTTAACCCATGACATTAAAACATCATATTATTAATAATTACGCATCTTTTTCGGCTTGATCGATCGTCTCTTGCTTGGTTTGATGTTAAAGGTTCCATTTATCGTACCGACGTACTAATAAATCAAAATCCTTTTTCTGTGCTATAATTTACTTATCCCGAAGCATTAATACTTCGTAAATATCACTAAACATTATATACTTCGTCTATAATGTAATTCCCGATTCGTTCGGGTTTCAATAATCGTTCATTGGTTAATTGTAATTCCAATACGATTCACTATATAATCGAGTATGATTCGTACTATGAATCATATATACTCGTATATACGTACTATAACTCATATAATCAATATTTAAATGACACGTAAATAGTATATACCGGCTAGGGTATACCTGGATTTGCCGGAATCGTTACACAAGGCATATGATAAACAGTCAGCTTCGGTGTCGAACACTTAGTAATACTTGTTTTATAGGCTAGCTACCTATTGATATATAATTGACTTAACATTATCTGGTAACGCAAACGCAAACACTTAAACGCAAACGTTTTCTTTATATATATATGTGAACTCACCAACCCTGTGTTGACACTTTAGTATGTTATTCTCAGGTAGCCGAGGCGGGAGCGCGGTATAGGAACATGCATTTCATTGAACACTATCGTTTTGAAAACTTGTTTTTAAACTTTTATTAATTGGGTTTTAAGTCGTCCTGCGTGACGCAACACTTGGTTTATGATTTACGCTTCCGCACTTATTTAAACTTTAATATTCGTGGTTTAAAAACTTTGAATATGGTGTTTGATTATAACTAATGATTCCGATCCTGTTAGTTCACACCCTCTGACGGTAAAGGAATATATCACATAAAGGAATATATCACAAAGTCGACCAGTTGGTTTCGAGGGATGGAACACCTCAATACTTACAGTTGTATTTTTACGATCCCGATACCGAGTTAAATCTTAGACTCCAATGGCCAAATCTTGATCGAGATATTACGAAGATCTTGACCAGTGTTCTTTCTACAAACCCATAGGCCAAGACATTTCGACGTCTTGCTGAACTTGGACCTCTTGACAACTACAACGTCATTTTGAATGCTTCAGTGGAACTTGACCAAAGGGTGTACAACCGACCAACCACATCCGAGGTTTAAATAACATTATATTATTTCATGTATTTAAAATAAACTTATAATAACCTTCTTACCTATTTATATTACAAGATTATGTAGGTTGCTGGTATTTGGGTTGAAGGGAATGACAATATCACTGCATACAAAAGAAATATTGTTGTATACGGCAGGTCTGAATATAGTCAAAATATTCAACCGTACTATGGTTGTTATGATCCATTGTCCTATCCTCTATTTTTCCCTAATGGTGAGTCAGGTTGGCATCCTAAAATACCACGCCATGGTGTATTAATCAGCGAAGCCCTCAATGATCATGAAAACATCGACGAAGAGACAGAAGGTACCAATAATCTAACTATGTTTTCAAAGTGAATATCATAAATAGTATCCTAACGTGTAATTAATTAATTATTTCTTTTTCTAATCTATTCAGATGCTAACAAACAAGGTAGTAGAACCACTGTAGCTATGCGAGAGTATTACTGTCACAAGTTCCAAATTCGGTCAGCTGAAAATGTACTTCTGTTTGGTGGTAGATTGCTACAACAGTTTGGTGTAGATGTTTATATAAAGCTTGAGACGCCACGCTTACAATTTATTGAAAGAAACCAGGATAAGATAAGAGCTGATTTGTACCAAGGTATTTTGGATTGTGTTCACGCTGGTGAGGTTCGTCCGAATAGAGTCGGACAACGGATCGTGTTGCCTGCAAGTTTCATTGGAGGGCCTCGCGACATGCGACGTCGGTTTTCTAGATGCTATGACTTTAGTACAAGATGACAGTAAGCCTGATTTATTCCTTACGATGACGTGTAATCCTCAATGGCCTGAGATATGTGATAACTTAAACCTGGTCAAACCGCACAAGATCATCCAGATCTTGTTTCAAGAGTTTTTCGTGCTAAACTTGAGGATCTTAAGGAACAACTCTTGAAAAAACATCTCCTTAGAGAAGTTAAGGCATATATTTATGTTATCGAGGATCTACAAGAGTTTTCGTGCACATTTCCTCCTTATCTTGTACCCAAAAGACATAATTAATAATCCAGACCATTATGATAAGGTCATGTGTGCTGAAATTCCTGATGTGCAAAGACATCCTAAAATTCATGATCTTGTTGTCAAGCACATGATGCGTGGTCCTTGCGGAAATTTACGACCAGACTGCCCTTGTATGCAAGGGAACCCAAAATCCTGTCGTTTTCGCTATCCAAGACAATTTAATGACCAACAACACAAGGAGAGGATGCATATCCATTATATCGAAGAAGAAACAATGGAATAATGGTGGACGTACGAGGAGAATTTCTTGATAACAGATGGGTTGTCCCGTATAACCCAATGCTTTTGATGATATTCAACTACTACATGAATCTCGAGGCTTGCTCAACTATAAAATCTGTGAAGTATATATTCAAATATGTTTACAAAGGACATGACAAACATGTTATTCAAATCGATCCAGATGAACAAGAGGTTGTTATTAATGAGATCACAAGATTTCAAGATGCACGCTACGTATCTCCCTTGAGGCTATGTGGAGTATTTTTTCCTTCCCCCTTTCTCAAATCTTTCCCGCTGTATTGACGTTGCAAGTTCATCTACCTAATAAGTAGATGGTCAGGTTTAGAGATGATGATATAATGTCTGAAGTTGTTGATAGGGAAAGAGATAAGAAAACCATGTTGACTGCATTTTTTGAGACAAATAGATTGGATGAAATGGCAAGGGAATACTTATATAAAGATTTTCGAAAACACTTCACATGGAATGCAGGATCACGTAGTTGGAATCGTCGTGTATTAAAGCCACAAAGAGGTCGTCTTGTTTCGGCTAATCCAACTTAAGGAGAAAGATACTACTTACGCCTACTTTCGTCAAATGTCAAACGGCCTACCTCTTTTGAAGATCTTTGCATAGTTAATGGTGTAAAGTATACGACATTTCGAAGAGAAGCCCTTGAGATAGGCCTAATTGAGAACGATGATTGTTTATCACAATTTCTCACAGAAGCCTCTCTATTTCAATTTCCTAAAGCTCTTAGAGGGTTATTCGCAACAATATTGATTTTTTGTAAACCTGGAGATGTTTGCAAGTTATGGAATGACCATTTTGATTCATTGTCTAAAGATTATCGGTTACATTGTGAAAATATTCATCGAGTTCAAGATATGGTTCTTGCTGACATTAGGGTCTTTTTACAATCTATGGGTACAAATATAAATCAATTTGATCTTTCGAAGATTACAGAAGATGTTAACTTGCAATATGCAATGCATCGTGAGGTACAAGATGAGTACATGATAGTTGTGGAACCTGAACACTTATCTGCCAAAGATTCACTTAATTTTGACCAAAAAATCGTGTATGGTGGGATCATGACGCATGTGGATAATGACCGTCCGGGTTTGTTCTTTATAGATGGTCCAGGTGGAACAGGGAAAACATTTGTGTACAAAGCCTTGCGCGCTCAAGTTCGTTCACGTGGTATTATTGCTCTTGCAACAACTTCATCAGGTGCTGCAACTAATAATATGCTAGGAGGGAGAACAGCTCACTCCAGGTTCAAAATACCCATCAATCTTAATAATAATTCGATGTGCAAGATCAACCATCAAAGTGGGAACGCTGAACTAATTAGGTTAGCTAAAATAATAATATGGGATGAAGCATCGATGGCCAAACGACAGGCGATAGAGGCAGTCGATCGCACATTGCAAGACATCATTGGCGTTAGACTCCCATTTGGTGGAAAGATAATGGTTATGGAGGTGATTTCATACAGGTGTTGTCGGTTGTTAAACGTGGCACTCGAGCACAGATTGTAGACTCAAGTTTTCGAATGTCTCCTCTATGGTCTGTTACTAAAAAGAAACGGTTGACCATAAATATGAGAGCATTAAATGATTCGTGGTTTTCTGATTTTCTTTTAAGAGTCGGTGATGGATCTGAAGAAGCTATCGAAGGAAACTTTATCCGCGTCCCCAATGACATGACAATTCCATTCACTACCAAAGAAAATTCTATAAAGGAATTGTTCAATGCAATCTTTCCATCAATCGAAAACAACGTTTGCGCTTCAGATTATATAGCATCTAAAGCAATATTATCCACAAGGAATGAAAGTGTTGATGAGATTAACGATCAAATGTTGGACAATTTTCAAGGGGTGGAACATGTTTATTATAGTTTTGACGAATTCGAGGACGATAAGCACCACTTCTAACCAATCGAGATCTTAAATGCACTAAATGTCACTGGTTTGCCACCTCATAAACTTCGATTAAAAATTGGATGTTCAATAATATTATTACGGAATATGGATCCTTCACGTGGTCTATGTAATGGCACAAGATTGATATGCAAAGGTTTCCACCGTAATGCTATTGACGCAGAAATAGCTTCCGGGCAACATAGTGGGGAGAGAGTATTTTTGATAAGAATCCCTCTAAGTCTCTCTGAAGACGACAAGTTCCCATTCGAACTTACAAGAAAGCAGTTTCCCGTTCGTCTTTGCTTTTCGATGACAATAAATAAAGCTCAAGGCGAAACAATTCCACACATTGGTGTTTATTTACCTGATTTGGTATTTTCACATGCGCAACTTTTGTAGCGTTGTCTAGAGGGATATCGCGCGAAAATACAAAGGTGTTAGTACATCCCGCTAAAGATTTCGGAAGAGACGGGGTATACACCTCAAATGTTGTCTTTCGGGAAGTGCTACGCGAAGAATGATCTAGCAGAATGTAAAGATATTCCTTTTTATTTGTTTTGTGCCTTTGGTTTTTATATTCTTAATTTTTTTTGAATACATGTTGATGTTATTTATCTTATCCCTCAATAAACAACGAGTTTCTGGATAACAATTGGTTCAAATAAACCATATACATCATAATCATATTAAGTATTATATACTTTGACTCAATAATCATTTGTACAAGTTAAAACATTATGCAATTCATAACTTAAATACTTGTATTTTAATATTTTCTTAACCTATGGATTAATGTAAATTTTCTTAATTAATTCTTCGGAAATAGATATACCACATTGATGCTACCAACTTAACTATAATAAATGTAAAATAAAAAAGAATTGTACAATAAAGTTTTGTTTAAATATTATATGAATAACAAAGCTAACTCATGTACTATTTTATAATATATCAGAATTTCATTTATGAAGCAAAATAAACGAGCATGTTGTTGTAAAATGTCGCCCCCGCAGCATCGCACGGCTACTCTACCAGTATAAATGAACATGTTATCAACAAGTCCTTATTCGCTACACATATACTGTATAACGAATGGAAACATGTCACATTCGCTAAAGAAGACTAGAGAGTGGACTAATTCATTAATTGTACTAAAAGAATGTAGTATTCGCTATGACTAAATCCTCATTAGCAAGACACCTGAAGAAACACGGATCGAATCCCCGAGTATGGGTCCTGGATCCAATGAGTCCCCAGGATAAAATACGATAACTACTAACACAGTATGAGCACAACATTTCCAGGTCCAATGACCGGAACCTACAAAACAAACACCGTGAGTCTCGTTACAGGAAGGACAAGAGGGGGGGTCTTCCTGTAACCACCCTCCAGCATGAGAATCAGTATCGTTCGTAAGGGAGAAAGTACTGAAGTATACCGACTAAGTGTAGTTAGAGTATAAGTGAGTCAAAGTGAATGTGAATGAATACCTCATGCAGGTTGACAAGGTCTTTATAGCCGAAGGATGTGGGAAGGTGATTGGGCCAGCTGTCCTCTTCTAGAAGATCTTTGATAACCGCTTGGACGCGTGTCCCTTTGTGATAGGTTGAGTTATACGTCCCATGTGCATGGTTATAACAACCTGGACACGCGTCACCCTATGATAGGATGGACCATACCTTGGCCATGTTCACGGTTATAACAACCTGGCTAGGTGTTCTTTGCTCATTGGCTAGCGAGTCACGTATTCCTCAAGTAATCAATCGTGGATATTCTTCTAGAGGGTAAATAGTTATGACAACTGTCCAGTTGGTATTGCCTTCCAGTCATTTTGGCGGGCAAGTGTCCTATCTCGCAGATAACTTCTGAGGGTGCATGTATGCTTCCGCGTACGGTGCGAGGACATTCTTCCTCTACCGTGTTATGCGGGTGATCCATTTGTCCCGCGGGTGTTATATGAGGGGTTCTTCTACGACACGCTGGTGGTATTTATAGGTTTTTGGGTCATTTTGGTACCCTACCTCAATAAGCCCCCCCGGTCCAGTGTTTCTTCCGTGTGAAGCCTTTATGCGGGTGAAATTTTGGACTTAATGTATATTGGGGGTTTCTGAATTTTTGAAGTTTGGTAGAAAATATCTTATGTTGGTGTAGATAATCATGAAAAAAAGGACAAGTTGACCACTCGCAGGCGCGTGAACAAGTGATGAGACGTTTATAACGGTTGTCACTGTACCTGACTGTGCAACTTTTTCTCCTTTTCGAATTTCCGGCGTGACGTGGCGGTCTTTGATTGGGCGATGACTTTCTCTCTCCACTATTCATATCCCATCGCATTAATTGTGATGGGTATAAATAGAGGGAGTTATCTTCTTTTCGAAGTTTTATCGCCTTTGATTTATTATTGTCTTCTTGTTCTTTCTCTGAGTACTTTGATAACATACTGAATTCCTCTTATAATCTCATGCCATTTTACGAAATTTTATTATAATGACAATCGTTCAATCCGAGGTTGATGAAATAGAAGTTCTTTGGGATCAGTCCGACTATGAGAAATTACTTGAGACGTACGGCATTCCATCGGAGTGGGAACTGAAGTTTCCCTCTCCCGGTTCTATAGCCAGCCTGCCACCGCCTGGCAAAATGGCTATGTATTCTGATTACTTTACCCATGGAAATTTCCGTTTTCCAATTACAAATTTTCATGAAGGTTTCCGAGAGCATACGGTATCCATTTATTCTAGTTTCATCCTTGTGCTGTCATGCGAATTCGCCATTACGAATTCGTGTGTACGGCACACGGAATGCTTCCTCATCTTGACCGATTTCCGGTCTTTTACCGATTTGCCAACAGCGACGGTTGGTTCACGTGTCAAGGGTTTTCCAACCGAAGTATCGGCTACGAGGTTGAGAAGGGGCCTACAGACAGGCGTAACAAGTTTTTTGGATATCTGAGGACGTGGTGCCTGTTTCCATGGTCCGTCGTCCGGGTAATGTTACGCTTTCGGACGTTGTTACAGCTGCTCACGAGGGGCGTGATTGGTTCCGCGTCCTAATGTCGGAGCCAACACCGATGCGGGCACTGCCCGAGGAAGCTCTGGTGTGGGCGGGCATGAGCCATCTATGACCATCGGAATTCTTGGAACATGTCTTCATTGGTCTGGATGAACGTATGTTGCCCTTTTTGACTTCTCTCCTACTTGGAGTTTTTACTACTGATTTTTGTATTTTTTCTTCCAGGTCGAGGTTCTATGCTTAATGCTCTTTTTGAGGATAGAGGTTGTGTCCGCAGGAGTATCCGAGATGCAGGTGATAAACCCATTCTTGAGAAGACCAAAGGCCAATTCCTTTTTCCAACGAAGGTGCGAACCGAACCCTTGGTTTCGAACGCGACATTTGAATCAGGTGCGTACGTTTTAAACCCTCTTCCACTTAATGCTCTTACTTCTGATGGGGTGATCGCAATTCTATCCTCGAGTGACGATTCCACATCTCAAGAAGAAGGAAGCTCTGATGACGATGCCCCTGAACCTTCCTCTGTCTCACATTTATTCACAAAACTAGAAAATAAGAGGGCGTTCTCGCCCTTTCAGGCGAGTGATGCGGGTGCAAGGACCCCGGGCGCTGGAGAAGGATCTTCGAAAAATAAATGGAAAACCCAACTTCCCAAGAAGCCGCAGTACAGTCTTGCTGAACGTTTGGATACGGTTGAATGTATGTATTTCTTTTTTTGTACTTTGCTGTCTTGGAATATTTAGCTAAGTGTAACTTTTTGTGTAGATCCGTTGATCTTTGGGACGATGTTTCTGAACAATTACCATCGCCAACCCCTGTATCCGAGAAACCATTGTCTCCACCTCCTGAGAAGACAACGGAAGATAGGCCACCTACCCCTCCGACTGAGATCACCACGGAGGAGCCAGTCGTCCAGTCTGGGACTGAAAGTCCGTTTGACTATCTTTTTCAGACTGGGACAGTTATTGGTTTTCAAGAGAGCAGCATGGCTGTTAATGCGGAAGGTTTCAGGACGGATGAGTCTCCGCCTCTTCTCCTCCCCAAATTTTTGCTACCTCTTCCACTTTAACTATTGGTGGGGAAGGAGGTTTTCAGGCTGGTCAAGCATTCCGAGGTGCCTCGTTCGCCTCGAAGCCTCAAGTTCCCGTTATTACGGAGATACGAACCTGGGGGATGATTTTGAGTTTGTCCCTCCATGGGATATCACCAATGGGTCACGGTTTTCTGATCCCGGGACCTGTATGAGTTTTGATAAGCACCGCATGCCGCCTTTTGAAATGGTGCACCAGCGTGACCGTTCCCGCCACGACCTTCACACTGACTTATCTTTTTCCCTTGCAAACACTTTAGGTTGTAGCTAGGAAATTCTTCGTGAATGGCGTACTATGGGCGGGAAACTGGGCGAAGCTTCTCGAGCTATTGAAGCTGCGAAGAAAGAGGCTGAAGATCACTGCTTGGCGGCTAGTACAGCCAAGTGGAAGCAGGCAGACGCAGAAATCGCCCATAAGGGTGAAAAAGATCGTAGTGTTGCCGCCGCCCGCCAATGGAAAGAAGCCTGTGAAAAGCATAATTCCCTTCTTGAGGCTATCCGGGCTGAGGCACAAAAGAAAAAGGATGACTTGGCGCGGGCTCCAGAGGCAAACTCAGTTCTGGAGCACCAAGTGACCCTTCAAGGCACTCGGATCCAAGAACTTGAAGCGGAGCTGAAGCTGCAAAGGGAGTAGGTTGAGCTTAAAGATAAAAGTGCTGCTGAAATTCAAGCTGCCTATGAGTCCCTTTTGCAAGCTCGCGAAGAGGCGGAAGCCCGTGCCGTTGCAGCCTTGAATGAAAGGCAGTAAACAGCTGAGGAGTCTCCAGAACTCCGAGATAGAGCTGAGCGTGCGGAGCAGGATAGTCAATGGTTCCTCACCCGAGGACTTGACTCTGTAAGTTTTTACTCATTTGGTGTTCATTACACATCTCATGCTTTGATATTAGATACTTATGTTTTTATCTTGACAGGTTATCCGTCACATCAAGGGAAGTGCAGAGCTAACAGATAGCTTTGCTAATCTGATGACTACCTCATCTCAGTTTGGTAACGTGAGAGGCTTTAATGAAGGGATGGCCTACCTCATCTGCGTTGGTACACGAGAAGATGAACCGTCTATGGCCATTTCCCAATTTGGAACCCTACTTTGAGAATTCTGATAAGAGTGAGTTTTTACTTTCACTGTTCAGATCTTCGTTACACAGTCTTAACACTTTTCAATTGCAGGTGAGGGTTCTGTTCTCTCCACTCTTCTAGATAAAGTGGAAGGCATGATGGTGCGTCGGCCTATTCACCAAAACGAGTTACCATTCCTTGAACTTAACCGAAGTAATTTTTTGTTCTCCACCGTTCATGCGGAACCCTTGGTGTCCGAGGCCATGTAAGCAAAAGGTGAGAAGATCATCGCTGAAGGTGAGGGAATTCCGAAACCTTGACCTCTTACTGCTATGACTTCTAGCGGGGTGATAGTACTTCTATCTTCCAGTGAGGAATTATCACCCCGTGATGAAGGAGCTTTATCTGATACTATTGATTCGACCACTGTCTTGCCTTCATCTATAGAAGTAATTTTTTGTTCTCCACCGTTCATGCGGAACCCTTGGTGTCCGAGGCCATGTATGCAAAAGGTGAGAAGATCATTGCTGAAGGTGAGGGAATTCCGAAACCTCGACCTCTTACTGCTATGACTTCTAGCGGGGTGATAGTACTTCTATCTTCCAGTGAGGAATTATCACCCCGTGATGAAGGAGCTTTATCTGATACTATTGATCCTACCACTGTCTTGCCTTCATCCATAGGTCGGACCCGGAAACTTAACAAGAATCCATCCGCTAGTGGTACTGCGGGTGATGATGATGTCGATGATACCACTGAGGGTAATCGTTCGATTGCTGATGACTTCACCCCTTAGGGTGCGCATCAAACTGTTGATGAGGACTGTTCCAAGGCAGCCGGTAAACGCAAGATTCATCCTACTAAGGCTGCTCCGTCAAAGAAGTCGAAAAAGCGAAAACCTGCTGCGGACTTAGAGGAACGCCTACATCAGCTTGACTCAGAAGACATTTCTTTGGGTAAGTTTAATGTTCTTCAAGTTTGTCGATTGTTATAGATCAAATGTATATCTGATCTACATCTAATGTTTTCAATGGTCCTGAATAATTTCTCTGAAAGTGTTTCAGGTCTGAAGAACTCAACCATGCCACCTCCTCCATCATCTCCTCCTCCTAACACCGCCGAAGAACCAATCATTGTGGCGGATGAGTCTCCCTTGAAGAATAAGGAAGTTGATGAACTGATCACATCATTATGTCACCTTCCTTCAACGTTCATCACTTTAGAGATCAATGGGGTGTGAGCATGTTCGCCCATGGGGCTCAAACCTCTCTGTCTCCTCATGAGGAAGATCCTACCCCGCATCATCCACGTTGGTCTTTATGCCGATATTCAACGTTTCGCGATGTGGACGTATGTTTTGAATATCTGCAGGAGAGTCTTCCTCCCACTGAAAAGGAGCGACATCACCGTCGTATTCGCCAAGAGTTATTGAACTCCAACTCTTATCACTTGGCGAATACTATTTCCACCAGTCGAGAAATAACTCAGGATTAGCTGGCGATGAATGAGGAGTGGGATGAATTGGCGGCTGCGGCTTCTGATGCGAAGGGAGAAGCCCTCAAGGCTATTAATGAGGCCAAGGAAAGTAGTCAAGCGCTGGAAGCGGAGAAGGCTGCTCGTGCTGATGCTGAGGAAGCCAAGGCTGTTCTCCAAAAGCAATGGGATGAACATGCTGAGCTAATAAAAACTTTGCATGCTGAATCAGCGGCTAAAGAAAAGCGCTTGGCTGATCTTGCCACTAAGAGCCGAGAACAAGCTCTGGAGGGTGCCGGGCACAAGATGGAACTTGTCCGGGCTAAGGCGGACAAGAAATGGCTGCTAGCAGAGAGAATTCCCAAGGTATGCATCCTGTTTTGTTGTAAATAATATAAGTATTTGAAATTACATATATTTAATTATTCCAACAGGTCATCGCCTATGTCTGGGCGAGTGATGAACTTGGGAACTGTGTTGCTATTCTCCTAAAAGCATCTATGCAAGTTGGCCGTCAGCTAGGCTTCCAAGAAGGCTATAAATTTACTTCCGAATCCAAGCTACCGGAAGAATATATCTTGACTGGCCAAGATACTGCTGCCATCGTTATCCAAAAAATAAAGGATTTTGATACTTTGAAGTTTTCTTTGGCGGAGCAGATATCTGAGCTTGCAGATAAGGAGGATAACATTGAGCAACTAAAGGATCTTCTTGACGTTGGCGAAGAAGACTCAGATGACGCGGAAGGCGATAACGCGAAGCATTGAGATGCAGCGTTGTAATTATATTTTTTCCTTCCTTGTAAATCTTTTTGTAATCCCTTTTGATAGTAATAAGAAGTCTTTGTTATCCGGTACACTTGGTTTATTATGTATAATATAAGTATTTTGAGGATCTTCTTTTTTTGTCAAAAAAGGATAACATAACAATACATGCCATAAATGACTAAAATAAATTTTCCATAGATGAGGCATAATCCGAATTACAAAAGATGAAATTACATAACTTGTGAACATCTAATTAGGCACGCAGGCCAAAATGAAAAACATACTATATGTAACACTTTTTCAATTGGGCCCATTCCAAGTTCTAGAGATATCAGTCCCATCCAACTTTTCTAACTTGTAGGCACCTTTAGACATCACTTTTTAACTCTATAAGGTCCTTCCCATGTCGGGGCCAACTTTCCCGGAGACTCTTGCCAGAAGGCTTCATTGTTGAGGAAAACAAAATCTCCCGCATCGAACTCGCATTTCTGGACCCACGAGTTATAATATTTTTGCAGTTGGCGTTTGTAATTGTGCTCGTGGATCGATGCTAGTTCTCTCCTTTCCTCAAGGAGGTCAAGATTCATCTGGAGTTCCTGATCATTCTCATCAATCAACAAAACTCTTGCGGATGGAATCCCAGTTTCAGCCGGAATCATGGCTTCTATGCCGTAGGTTAGACTAAAGGGGGTCTCAGAATTACTAGAATTCTTTTGGGTGCGGAAGGTCCAAAGTACATGGGGCAATTCGTTAACCCAACCTGTCCGTTTAGTCCCTAACCTTGCTTTGATTCCTTCGTTGATTGTTCGGTTAGTTCTCTCAACCTGACCATTTGCTTGCGGGTGGGCTACAGATGTGAAAATTTGAGATATCTACAATTCTTTCAACCATTCCTGTAGCCAACTGTCCAGGAATTGAGTACCGTTCTCACTAACCAGCAGATTATGAATTCCCACAGGAATTTCTTAACACTTGCTGCTATTATGGAAACAACCGGTTTGGCTTCCACCCACTTCGTGAAGTAGTCAATGGCTACTATTAAGAATTTGAAACGTCCCGGGGTTTCAGGGAAAGGTCCCATTATGTCGATAGCCCATTTCTGGAATGACCAAGCTGAAGTGACTGGAACGAGCTCGTTATTTGGTCGTAACTTGTTAGAAGCAAGGCGTTGGCAAGAATCACACTTTTTGATTTCGTGCATAGCATCCAGGTGCATTCCCGGCCAGTAATATCCGGCATTCATCAATTTTGCTACGACCATGCGCGGGCCAGCGTGAAGACCACAGATGCCTTCATGAACTTCCCTGATTAAATAGTTCGCGTCCTCTGCGTCCACGCATCGAAGTAGTGGACCGAGGAAGGAACATCGGTATAAAACACCGTCATGCATTTGATTGTTCAAGGCTTTGTGTTTTATCTTCCGGTCCGCGACTTTTCCTTCCGGGAGGACTTCTGATGACAAGTATGCTATAACAGGTGTCATCCAGGATTTCAATGCGGATGTCTTTAGAGAAGTGCTCGAAATTCGTTGAAGCCAGCTTACTGAGAGCATCCGCCGACTTGTTCTCGCTTCGTTTTATGTGAATTACTTTACATGAAGAAAACTGAAGCATCAAATCTTTCTCCTGTGACACATATGAAGCCATTATGTCATTCTTTGCTTCGTAAGTGCCATTGATTTGTCCCGCAATCAGCATGGAGTCTACTCGGGCTTCCAAGTGTTTTACCCCAAGCTTTTTGGCTATCCGTTAGCCTGCCAAGAAAGCTTCATACTCTGCCTCATTGTTAGTACTCCTAAAGTCTAACTTTATGGCGTATGTGAATTCATGGCCTTCGGAATTGACTATCCTGAGGCCTGCACCAGGTCCCTCGCTGCTTGAAGCCCCGTCCGTGAACAATGACCAAATTTATCCTTGCTCCAGAGGTGCTTGAGGTTGCTGTTCAATAAAACATTCTTTTTCTTTGTGTTGCGGAACTTCGGTGACGTGGGCCGCCAACACCTGTCCCTTAATTGCTGGTCTAGGTTTATATTCTATCACATGTTCACCTATCTCGATGCCACTTTGCCAATCACCCAGACAATTCAGGCTTACTGAGAACGTTCTTGAGTTTTATCCAGTCAAAACGTTGATGGGGTGTCCCTGGAAGTACCTGCGGAGGCGTCGGGCTGCATAGACCAATGCTATGACAATTTTTTCCAGCATTGAATATCTTTTCTCTTGGTCGGACAATGTTCTACTGACATAGTAGATCGGTGCTTGAACTTTCTTCCGATCCGTTAGGAGGACAGCCCCGATAGAAATGTCTAACGCCGAAAAATATAACGTTAAGGGTTCCCCGCATAAGGTGCTGTCAACGTGGGCAATTCCATCAAATATTTTCTCACCTCCAAGAAAGCTTGTTCCGCTTCCGCGGTCCATATAAATTGTGCTCTCTTGAGGCAGTTTCATAGTGTTGAGACAAAGGATAAGATTTGGCTGCATGATTCTCCAGAAAACGATTCAAAGCAACCAAACGACCATTAAGCGTAAGAACTTCCTTGAAGGAGGAAGGAGAGGGCATGCGGCCTACAGATTGGACCTTATCCGGATTAGCTTTGAAGCGCGCACGCATGACGATTACTCCAAGAAACTTTCCTTCTTCCATCACAAATGAACAATTAGCTCGATTCATCTTCATGTTGATACTCTTCAAGGTTTACAATGTTTCTTCAATGTCCCTTAACATTTGGTCTTCCACAACACTTTTGATCACAAGGTCGTCCATATAAACTTCCAAATTTCGACCAATTTGGCCTTTAAACGCTATGTCCATCAATCGCTGATACGTGGCCTCCGCATTCTTTAGCCCGAAAGGCATCATTTTATAGCAAAAGGTGCCTCGATCGGTACGAAAGGCTGTTTTATCCTCATCGCCCGCAGCCATGCGGATTTGATGATAGCCTTTGTAAGAATCTAAGAAGCATTTGAATTTAAATGGTGCCACAGTATCAACCTTGAGATCTATTTCTAGTAGTGGATAACAGTCCTTGGGACACGCCTTGTTTAGATCCTTGAAATCTATGCACATCCGCCACGTCCCGTCGCTTTTGGGAACGATAACCGGATTGGCGACCCAGGTCTGATACTGAATTGGACGAATGATTCCAGCCTGTAGGAGGTTTTGAACTTGCTCTTTCATTGCTTTTGTTTGTTCCGGACCCATATTTCGTTGTTTCTGAACAATTGGTGTAAACATTGGGTTTACCCTCAACTTGTGCTCCGCAATAGTCCGTGGGACACCAGTCATGTCCGCGGGTTGTCATGCGAAGACATCCACGTTCTTTACTAACAACTGTTTCAGAAAAGTCCTTACTATCTCAGAGATAGCAGGTCCGATTGTCACAGTTTGATCAGGGGACTTCTTGTTCAAAAACCACTTTTCCGGTTCAGTCCGTTGAGATTGTTTTGGAATCTTACTGGGTTTTGAGCTATCTGTAGCGAAGCAATGTCGATTAACAGGAATTATTTCTACACCGGTGCGGTTTGGAACCCCTACCGCACCGTGAGCCATATACGGATGAGCATTGAAATCTCCAATCACTTCTCGCCCCAAAATGATGTCATGTTTCGATGTTGCAGGTAAAACTAAAAACTCGACCTCCTCGGTCCTTGAATGAGTTCCGTCGCATAAAGTGACTGGGAAAGAAATCACCCCTCGCGGGTGCATTATCTCTCCTCCAAATCCTGACACGAGAGCATGGATGGGTTTCTATCTTTCCTTGTCCTCTTCATCAAGTTGTTCAAAGTACTGTTCGTACATGATGTCCGATGTACTACCAGTATCAAAACATATTGGGAGCGGTAATGTCCGAAGAGGGCAGTGATGATCAAGGGGTTTTTGTTTCTGGGACCTCCCTTGACTCGTGGAAAGATCACTGGTTCATTCTTTCACTCTTCCTCGTTGTATTTCCGCCTCTTTCCTCCGACCTTTCGTCTGCCTTGAATCATGTGAACGTTTAAGTCCTTGACTTGTTTTTTGGATGGGCCCTAGTTGTCCCGTATGGGAGCTTTACCAGTCCCAGATTTCACATCTTTGACCAGGTATCCAAGTTTCCCAGACTTCACAGCCACCTCAATTTCGCTCTTCAAGCCATTACATTCGTTCGTGTTATGACCAATGTCATTATGAAACGAACAATGTTTTTTGGTGTCAAGGAATGATCTCCTCGTGAGTGGCTGTGGTTTCCAGAAATTCACATTCTCAGTAGTGAGAATTTATGCGGGAGTCTTTGAAAGATAAGTCCACCTGTTGGTACCTCGACTCGAGGGTCCCCCTTTGTTCTTGTTGCTGATGAGGGATCTTGCATCGAATGGCTTTGATGCTTCCGTGTTTGGCTGATGTCTTGACCAGATTGGTCCCTTTGCCTATTTATTGGGTCTTGGAGTTTGAATTCGACTTTGAGTTATTTTTTTTTTTGAATTATTATTCCCCAATATTTTTCAGTGTTGGCAAACAACTTCGCTGCGGTTTTAATATCGTCCCATTCTTTCGGCATTCCATCCCTACCAGTGAGTGTGCGGATCAACACGTCACACCTGACATTCTTGAGGAAGGCACCGCAAAGCATGTATTTGCTGATTCCAACAATATCCAGACTTTCGTCATTGAACCTTGTAATAAAATACTCTATGGATTCGTTATCACGGCGGATAACATCCAGAATTTCTGACTGGTCACGCATGTGCTTCTTCTACTGGCTGAACTATTGTGAAAATTTTCACTAGATCATCCTAGCTACAGATTTGATCGTCTAGGTAACTTCTCAAACAATTCCCTCGCAGCCCCTGTTAGTGTCAATGCGAACATATGACACCAATAAGGGAGCGTCCATCCGCTCACACCACCTACCGCCATGAAGTTTTGGAGATGATCAATCGAATCAGTCATGCCATTGTATTTACCCATTGAGGTAGGTATCTTAGTATTGACAGGAAAAGGTGTTGTCGCAATGCTTACTATAAATTTCGACTTCTCGGCAAAGGCTAGCGGGCAGTATGGCTTAGTGAAATCCTCCTCAGTATCACTATGATACTCGGTATGGCGAACTATGTCCCGCAGACGACTGCTTCTTACCCTTGAACTCATTCTGCTATCACCCGTGTAAAAACTGTAGTTTCTCGGGTGATACATTGAGTCATAGCTGTCATCCTCATCGAAGTAAGATGGCATCCGCATGTCCATGCGAGGACGAGGGCGCAACCTTCATGGTTCAACAAATTCTTGCTCAGTTTGTTGACTGTGGAGGATCTGACTTCCCCTCACCGTTGGAGGAGGAGAAAGAGATCTATGGGAAGATTCTTCGTAAGTCAGAGCGCGGGCGTGAAGATGTGCATTCCGCACTCTCGGCTCATATTCCACTTTCAAGTTCTCTTGCTGGACATGAAGCTATTCTTCCCGGGACAGTAATCCCCTAGATCTGAAATTATAACGGTGAGTCCTCGCCGTATCAGAATTATCGGAATCATCTTCCGGATCTAATACTGATCGATTCGGCGGGTCTCCCTCATAATTCGTCCAAGGTCACCCAGATTAGAACCTTCTGGAGCCGTAACATGTCCTAAATCAGTAGGAGTTGGCCCAGTTGGTGAAGTGACACGCTCAAGGGTACGACCACCCAGTGTTGTTTCAATAATTCATGATCCCGGAGACGCCACACGTGCAAAAACACTCGAGGAAAAGCCTTCAGGTATTTCAGTGTTAGTCACATGTGAAATAAGTGCAGGAGTTCCCGTCGCCCCCTCAGGAAGTTTACTCATACTTTAAACGAACCGAAAAACCAACGAAAATTTGTGTTGTTCTAACACCAATATGGATGGCACCAAAGAAGAAACACGGATCCAATCCCCGAGTATTGGTCCTGGATCCAATGAGTGCACAGGGTAAAATACGATAACTTCTAACACAGTATGAGCACAACTTCCTGAAGTCCAATACCGGAACCTGCAAAACAGACACCGTGAGTCTCGTTACAGGAAGGACAAGAGGAGGTCTTTCTATAACCACCCTCCGGCGTGAGAATCAGTATCGTTCGTAAGGGAGAAAGTACTGAAGTATACCGACTAAGTGTAGTCAGACTATAAGTGAGTCAGAGTGAATGTGAATGAATACCTCATGCAGGTTGACAAGGTATTTATAGCCGAAGGATGTGGGAAGGTGATTGGGCCAGCTGTCCTCATCTAGAAGATCTTTGATAACCGCTTGGACGTGTGTCCCTTTGTGATAGGTTGAGTTATACGTCCCATGTGCATGGTTATAACAACCTAGACACGCGTCACCCTATGATAGGATGAACCATACCTTGGCCATGTGCACGGTTATAACAACCTGGCCAGGTGTCCTTTGCTCATTGGCAAGCGCGTCACGTATTCCTCAAGTAATCAATCGTGGATATTCTTCTAGAGGGTAAATTGTTAATGACAGCTGTCCAGTTGGTATTGCCTTCCGGTCATTTTGGCGGACAAGTTTCCTGTCTCGGATGACTTTGAGGGTGCTTGGATGCTTTCGCGAATTGTGCGGGGACGTTCTTCCTCTACCGTGTTATGCGGGTGATCCATATGTCCCGCGGGTGTTATATGATGGGTTCTTCCACGACCCACGGGTGGTATTTGAGGGTATTTGGTTCATTTTGGTACCCTACCTCTATAACTCCTAAATGAACAAGTTCATTCGCTAATAAAGATAACGAATAGGATACATTTTCATTACCAAAGTGACGAATGGGAACAAACAAAAAACGAATGCACACAATAGTATACCATAACGAATATATTCATTGACTTTGTGGTCAAAGTCAAAATTACCAGGAACCTAGATAGTCAACATGCCAATTGGAATTTCAAGAATCCTTCAAAGTCAACATGCTAATTAGATTTTAATATTAGTTTCAAACGTTAATTTGTTCATTTTTAGTCTGCAGGGTTTTAACGTCAAAACCCTATGAAATCAGAATAATAACTTAATCAAATCATCACAATAGATTGTTTCCTACCTGTTAATGGTTAATGATGATGAACAAACTGATTATACGGATAAAATTGAGTTTTGAAAATTTTTTGTAAGACTTCGTTTTTGTGAGATAGAGTGTATCAAGGAAAACAATGAATGGCTAATGAACTTCCATTCTTTGCATCTTAGTTTTTATATTTCGAACACCCTTGCACAAAATCAAACACCACGAATGGCTCATCGCTAAACTTGCGAATAACTACTCATTTGCCCTCATTCTTTAACCTAATAATGAATTGGTTCTCATTTGCTACGGAAACATCATATGTAGCGGAATCGAATGAATCAGATAACGAATGAAGAACATTCGCTAGAGTTAACTAGTGAATGGAATCTATTCGTTAATTTTCATAGAGAATGAACAACCAGTGATAGCGAATGAATGAATTTACCATTCAAACCCCTGTAAAACCATAAAATTACCTATCAAAACCCATTTTTGATGTAAAATTCATAAGTATAAAGCATCACGTGGGTATAATTTTGATTAAGACGGTAAAATCCAAGATTTTATCAAATTTGAATTCGCATAACTTGGAGAGAAAAAATAAAGCAGAAATAAAATCCTTTAGAATTTTAAAAAAATTTAAGCTAAAAACACACCTAAAATTTTTTGTCTTTTGAAATTTTATATAAAAAGTCATCAAAAATATTTTTTATTTTTTTTAATTTTCAAATATTGAGATAAAAAACAATAATAAAATCAAAATAGAATAAGCATTACATAAGAGAAAGATCACGGCATTGGATCATATAGACTAATAATATCCTAAACTACAGTTAAATTTCAAAATTATTATTCACATAATCAACATATGATTGCAGATATAATTATCCAGTTTAAACATTACACAAATCATTCAGTAGTTTTACGATACGTATTAAGGTTCAATTAAGCACAAATCTTATGTGGACCCTGTCACATCCCAACCTAAGGCGGAAATGTTGGGGCATGAGCTGATTGATCATGGCTCTCAAGGTACTATCATGCAATAATTAAAATGACAATATATGTTTATTTAATTTAGTTATTCCAACAAAACCCAAATAAAAAAAATGCATCATCCATAATTTAAAAAAATAAGACAATAGATAGTTGAATTCATATTAAATCTTAATATCTCTTCTCTATCATAATTAACCCTAAGTTCTTCAATAGATCCTCAACAATCAAATCACACGGTGACTTTCATATTGTAACATCCTACTTTCGTTAAATGATAAATAAAGAAATTATGTCTATTTAACGGTGTTATTTTTTATTTAAAATTTAATATAATAAAAGAGTATGGACTTGGTTAGCGAAAGATGGATTAAGGGCTAGTTATGGGTCTTAGGTCCATGGGCTTAAGAGGGTATAAATACTCCTTATACCTCCCTAAAACCCTAAAACCCTCATTTCTCATCTCATAGCTTCCCTACACAAACTAAAACACCCACAAACACTCTCTAGAGTTCGGCCAAGGGTCCAAGACCAAAACCAAGCTTAGATTTTTGAGAATCTTGGTTTTACAATCAGGATACAACGTTAAAGAATTATATCAAAGTTTACCGCAACCTAACAAGTGACAAAAAGAAACCCTAGATCTAGCTTAAGAACGTTTTAAATCCATAAAGGTTCAAACTTTATGGATAAACGGGCTAGGAGTTAGCCGAAAATGGAAATGGATATGTTTAAAGATGATTTAATGCTACAATAGTTGGACGGATGTTAGATGGTAAATTGATAACGAGAATAAAGGAGATAACACCCCAACAGTGGGTGTATTCGAACAAAATAAGTATTGGAACCATGTATACGAGTATTAATGAAATGAGGGATTCGAAAAGTAAGAAAGAGAAGAAGGAATATGGGATCTCCCATTCGACTACAAATGTATTCGAAAACAAGGGTATGCGAAGGAGGACAACTCGAATACAAAAGTGTTCAACTAAGATGAACCATTCGAATACATGTTGTATTAGAATAAAGGTCTATTCGCATACCGTCCCCTTTTGATCACCAGACCATTCGAATACATACGAGAGAATCGAATACAATTGTATTCTAACATTCAAGTCATTCGATTACATTGATGTTTAAATGTAAATTGTATTCTAGATTAAAGCCATTCGAATACATTGGTGATGAGAATAATTCGTTTTCCAACATATAACCTTTCGTATACATAGGGGTTTTGAATACAAGTTGTATTCTAAGGACACTCCATTCAGATATATAGGGAATTTGAATACAAAGTGTATTCTAAATAGATGCTATTTAATTACAATCCTCTTGTGTATAAAGTGTCGTACTCGAATACAATGAAGTAAGGATGGATCATTAGAATACAATGTCAACTCGAATACATATGGCTAACCGAATACATTTATATTCAAACACAAGAGTATTCGAATACATATGCATTTGAATATAAATGTATTTGATTATAAATGTATTCGAATACAAGAGTATTCTAATACAATGACATTCGAATACAATAGTGTTATTCGAATACAATGACTTGCAATATCAATTCGAATACTAAGCCCTACAAGGCCATTAGAATAGGCCATACATAGCCAGTTTTCCTGAGACTTAAATAATATGATTAGGGCAAGTATTGATACACGTAATTAATATACAATTAGCCGAGCTCATTTAAAGAAAGGATCAACCGTTAACGGCAAACGTAACCGGATTCAGGTGAGTTTCTAGCCCCAGTCTCCTTGTGATGTTTTCGGGGCTGTGTGCATACTCGATGTGATTGTTAATACACCTACCTTAAGTGGTAAGTGTACGCCATAATGATGAATGTGATAGTTATATGTATGGTATGAATGCTATAGAAAGTATTTAAAGTATGAATGAAAGTTTATGTGTATAATTATAAAGAAATGTATGGTATAGTTGCACGGAAGAAAAGGGGGCGAGACCCTAATAGTATCTATGAGGATAAGGACCAGACCCTAATAATATATGTGATGATGGGGACCAGACCCTTACAATTATGTGAGGTTATAGGGCGGAAGGCTCTTTAAGATGTAAGGATAGTTATGTATGTACCATGAAGGTAAAGGAAGTATGAAGAATGAATGTATGAATGTATTTATGAAAGTAATGTGATCAGGTTAACAATGAAGGGTGTACATACCTTTGGGCATGTATACATGTATCTGAACCAATTGTATGTTGCTTGATTATCTAGAACTCACACATCGTGGCTGACTTTTAGTATGCACACAGGTGAATAGATTGCAATAGCTATCTTGAGGGTGACACATTGCAGGATTGTAAGAGGCTGGCATCTGAAGATCTGTTATGATGTTTGATATTCCATGTTATGTTATAAAAAGACAAGTTATGAACGTTTGTAATGAGTGGTTGACTTTTAATGTTATTCCACAAAAGTTTTTATTAACTCTTATATTTAGAACTGTGTTTATGAGTAAATCCAACGTTCAAGTTGGACATCGGGATCGCGGGCTTACACACATGCATTAAAAATACTAATAATTTTGTCAACACGAGGTTGAGTGAGTAATACACCAGTTAAGTGAAATATAATATAATAAATTAAGAAAAATGTAAACTGTTCCTGTGAGATAAACACTTGAGCCACAACACATAAACAATCCAAAAAAATAATAAAGAAAGGGCTAAAACGTTGTCATGCGAATCGGGCATTGGCTACCAAAAGTGAGTTTTCGGTGAACCTTTGTCATGCGATTGGACGTCGGGCACTACGACAGTCGTATGATCATACTATTATGATGGATCTCTCCGAATGCGGTAAAATAAAGCAAGTAAGAAAAAACAATTTAGGCATAAACTGATATACACACAAGGATAACAATTGCTAATGTGGATAATAAGCAAGAAGATAATTATTAAGTAAGAATGGTAAAGGTAGATCAAACTTTGACGAGATAGAATAATAAAAAATAGTTGTGGAGAAATAAATATAATAGATGATGGTTTGAAAGAGAGTTGAGAATATTTATGATGAGTTATTATTATTGTGACAGTTAAGCATTAATTTATAAATTGTATTACTTTTCTTTATTCCTAAAATATTTTTACAATATACTACAAACGCCCATATATAAATAGTATATATATAATTATTTTATTTATTAAAACCTTTATTATTTAGATTTTATATAAATATTTATTATAATCATATATATATATATAATAAGAAGTAGATTTTTCCTTAGAGGTATAAAAGTGTGTTTATACCATTAGATCTAATAAAACACACCACACAATAAACACACTTTTCAAATCTACACTCTGATCAACATATCTAACGCACCAGATTACTTCTTACACTTCCTAGACACACTCCACTTCTTATTTAACCCCACCATACACACACACACACATACATGGGGTTTTTTAGTAAAGATGCGGAAAATAGCATGTTAATCTTGTCGGTTTTTTTAAAAAATAAAGCTTGTTTATGATTTTCTATTATTAGTAATAATTAGTTACTAATAAAAACCAAAAATATAACATAAACCACCAAAAAGACTGGGTGGGGACTCGAACCCGCACACTAGCCGTCTCCCAAGTTTTAATCCATGGTGCACCATCTGAGTTGGTGGCTAAGTCATTTATAACCCATAAACATTAATTATTATACAAACAGTTTAAAATCCCCAAATGCATATAAACCCTAATTCAACAATTGAGTTAATAAGTAAATGTTAAATCAAATTAATGTTAGGGATTATGTTCATTAATCAAAGATGAATTTAAAACAATAATCAATTACCTCAGATAACGTTATATGACGGGTTTAATCATGCGAACAGTAGTCAGCCAAGATGATCTCTAAAACACGATACAACGGTGATTGTTAATTAATGTTTGAGGATAGTATCTACAAGTTTATTTGAACTATAAAGTTCGTTAACATGTATATTAAGAATGATCATGGTGTCGACTAGAAATATAAGCAATATATATAAATTGATTTCGTTTTCCTAATCCAACATGTCAGTAGGCTGGACCTGGTAAGATTAACGTGTCCCTTGATTCAATTTCCAAGATAAAGACGAGATTTAAGATTAACAAGCCTCTTGATTAACAAAAATTGCATATTGGTCCTTTGATTATGAAGAAGGAAACACAAATGGGTAAAAGTTTAGTTGTGGGGATAACGATGTAATATCTTAAAAGTTAATTTATATATAATAAGTAAGATAATAAACAATTAAGATTAACATAATAATTACTCGATAAACGTGATTTTTTTGATAAAATTTCCCCGACATATAACGGGTCGGGTAACGAATACAAAATACAAATTTAAAAAATCCGACTTGTTATAGTATCCCATACTTTTGGAAATTTCGTCTCGAAATTAAAGAATACTATAACAAAAACGTTATATTTTTAGAAGAAGAAAAATTTTAAATAGAATTTAGAACTAATCATAATACAGAACATTGAATAGTTGAAGCAACACTTCAAATGAAAATCCGATAAGGCCACTTATATATAGGATGTACTGGTAGCGTATCCACCATGTCTTTATCATCTTTTCATTTGTACCATTGTCCCAACTAATTTCATTTCTAAACTATGACACAGAATTGTTCGTATTATGTTTTCCATACGAGGAATTGGGTAATTATGTATCGACCCGTAATTACTTAGGTCGTCGGATGACCCACATAACTCATCCCAAAATAAAACAAAGAAAATTCTAAGACATCTTTTAACGTAAAGTATAAGTCTAGAAAGTTGTAAAGAAATGACTCATTGATAGTTGAGGTTAGTAAAATGGGTTGTTATGAATGAGGATAAGAAAATAAGATAGACATAGGCTTTAATAAACAATTCACTTAAATAAGACAAGATTTATTCATAAGATTAGATATGCGAATGATAAACAATTCAAACTGAAATATTTCAATGCCATTTAAAAGCATTAAAATTCATAATTTGAAAAGGAAAAAATAAAATTAAGATGGGATAAGGAGAACATCAAAAGGCTTTGGAGTACTCGAGTAGCTTATTTGATTTGACTTGAAGCACCTTGAGGAGTTGCAATCATTAGAGCTTGAGCATTCGAGGTAGAGTGGCTGGGAATAGCTTGAATGGGTTGAACATGCTTAGATGGGGCTTGAGTGGAGTATGTTTGGTGCTCTTGTGCTTACGGTTGCGGGGTTTGATATAGTTGTGTTGGTTGACCTTGATTGATGGCTGGAGCTTGAAGAACAAATCTTATGTGGACCCTGTCACACCCCAACCAAAGGCGGAAATATCAGGGCGTGAGCTGGTTGCTCACAGCTCTTAAGGTACTATATTACAATAATTAAAATGACAATATCTATTTATTTAATACAATTATTGCAACAAAATCCAATTAAACAAAATACATCAGCCATAATTAAAACAAATAAGACAATATATAGTTCAATTCAGATTAAATCTTGATATCTCTACTCAAGCATAATAAACCTTACGTTCTTCAATAGAATCTAATCAATCAAATCACATGGTGACTTGCATATGCGTTGAAAATAGAAATAATTTTATCAACAACAGGTTAAGTGACTAAAACACTAGTTAAGTGAAATAATATTGGGTCTATATTGTTTTGGTTTGTACTTAGTTATAAGTTAGTATAAATCATGTTTGGATGTATATATGTAACCCGAGATCCTTTATGATCTCTGTAGGCTTTGGGCTTTATGTTGGGCTAGGTTGTTGGTTTCCCCTATACATAGATATCATGTATAGAGTTAGGAGGTTGGCCGTTCATATTGTGTGTGGTGAACGAGTATTGTGTAACCTTGTGCTTAAGCACCCGATGTTAATCTAACGTGTGTTTTGAAGCATCTTCTTGTGTTCTCTTCATATTGCTTTATGTTTTTTGACATCATATTGAAAGATCATGTGTCGGGACTTACAATGGGTATTAGAGTCTTTTGAACCATTCAAGGCTAGGTTTGATATCAACTGATTTAAGATCTAAGTGTCCTTGTTGTTTTTGGGTTGGTATTCCGATGAACAGTGAGTCGGAGAAGATGGACAGTTAATTTTGGCTATAGATTTGGATTAGTTGGAAACAATTTAATCACTTAAATCATGGAATTTGGTTGATCTCTTATCTAAATTAACAAACCTTGTTCTCGGGCAATTATGTTTGTTTTCGGTGTAAATTCAGAGATTTCGGTCAAGTTTTTAAACTTACTGAACAAGTTTTCTTCGTTCCCGGCCAGATTTGAGGGTTTTCGGCCAAAGTTAATCGTTCTAGGCCAAAAAGAAGAGTTTTCGGTTAGATAACTTTTTTATCGGTCATCCTTTGTTCTCGGTCAAAGTGGGTTCTGGGTCAACGAAAACTGTGAATTAATCTTGGGCCTGATTAACCATCTTTGGGCTTGATTATTGGACTTTAGGATATTTGGACTGTGAAATAAGATGGACGAAACAACAAATGGTTATGGATCATCCACTGCTTCACTTTACCAAGAACTGGACTCCATAATGGGAACCACTACACGCATACCCCGTCTACTGTCTCATGAGTTGTTTAGGGAGTGGACATTCAAATTTAGGAAATATGTCAAAATGAAAGATGATAAGGTTTTGAGAAGCATTGTCAGAGGTCCCCAAGTCATCGCCTACCAACATGAGAATTCTCAATAAATTGATGTGAAGCCGATTGAGTTGTACGATGATGACGATTTTGCAAAGTTGGAGGAAAATGAAAGGACACTCTCAACCTTGACTATGGCACTCTCACCTGAGATTTCCTTGGGTTTTAGAGAACTGCAATCTGCTAAGGTCCTATGGGTGGCATTAATTGAAGTGTATGAAGGGGATGCAGATATGAGTAGTAGTCATCAAAATCTCCTGCGACAAAAATTTAACATGTTCAATCACATTCTGGGAGAGTCGTTGGAAAATCACCTTCATAGATTCATAGCCTTTGTGACTGAGATGAGATTTGCAAGTGTCAACCTTCCAACTTCTGAAATAAACAATAAGTGGGTGAACACATTTCCTCAAAGTTGGGATATGAATGTTGCACTTATCAAGAAGACGAAAGATTTAAACAGGCTGAAACTGTCTAAAGTTATGGCCATCAACAAGTCATGTGACATGGATGACATACTATAAACCATGAAACTCCTACAACACAGCTGGTTACAGTGTTGCCTCAAGCAATTCACTTATCTCACAAGACAACTTTTCTATGTTCAAATCTACCCAAGGGAAACAACAGCAGTCCAACCTTAAAGTAACTTTTCGATGTTTAAGTCGGCTCACGGTCAATTCTCCCAAGCCTCTCCACAACTAGCTCCAGATTTCATTGCTAAACCTACTCAGTCACCTGCTGCTAATGTTAAACCTCAATCATTTGGTGTTTTTCCCGGTCAGAGTTCCAGTCAGATTCCCTTTATCTCAAAGGAAACTCACGATAACATTGCTTTAATGGCGGGATTCATGAATTGCTACAATGCATTACTTGTTAGAGATTTGGTTCAACCCGTAGTTGCTGTTGAGGTTGATCAAATTCATCCGGATGATGTAGAAGAAATGGATATTTCCTGGCAAATCTCCATGGCAGTGTTTCACGCTAAGAAATACACTAAGAGAAAATGGAGAAATAATTGGAATGTACAAAATAATCAGAAGGTGGGTTTCAATAAAGACACTATGAGATATTACAACTGTCACAAGCCAGGTCATTTTGCTCGTGAGTGCACCAATCCTGCAATGGAAGGAAACATGGAAAGAGCATTGTTTCTTGTGGGCAATGCTAGAGGAGAAAGTGGGGGTAGCTCGAGTGAAGGTGAACGGGGTATGGTGGCTCAACAGTTCTCCTAGAATGATCAGATAGCTGCTCTAAACATTAATAATCTGCCTGCCAACTTTGCTCTTGTTGAAGATGCTGAAGAAGAAAATGCTGCAGATGAACAAGTCAAAGAACTTCAATTTGCTTTTATGGCATTCACTTCTTCCGACTCATCTGAGGTAAGTTCTCCATTATGCTCTCAAGCTTGTATTTATAGAGTATATCTTTATAAATTTCACAACCGTAACTTGCTTAGAGGAATGTAGACGGTAAAATATGAAAATCATAAACTTAAGAAAAATGAAAAGGTTATCTAGATAAAATTGAGGCACAGAAAATGATTTTTCCAAGCTAAAATCGGATTTTAGTTTAAAATGTTGTCACCATCTTGATGCCAAACTAAAAATTGTTGAACTAACTACTTAACTTGAAGACTCTGAGTTAGAAGTTTCAAATCTAACTGATAAATTTAAAAGGGCTGAACTTGATTTTAGAAATTTGATGTTTCTAGTATGGTAGTCAATTCCATGATTGAAAATCAGTTATCATGGAAAGAGAATGAAGGTGAGGGTATAGGATATAGTCAAGTACCCCGACCATATAATGATAACTACACTAGTCTTCCTCTCACCAAAGATCAGGAGGAAAAGGTAAAAGACATGAAGTATGGTAAGATTGTTAAAAATGAAAGGGTCGACTCAGTAAAGGCTGTTGCGTCCACTTATGAAGTGAACGATTCTAACGTGTTTGTCTCATGTGCAGATAAAGTAATCGTTGAGGATTGAACTTATGAGGATGATGATTCGTGTGTTTCAAATAATAAAGACATTAATTCTGATGTTCCTTTAAAATTACCTGTTTTTAATTCTGTTATTCTTACTATTTGTGTGGGCTCTGTTTTTAAGAGCGAAAATAATTGTGTGGTTGGTTCCATTAAAACTTTGAATTCTGATAATGTGGTTTTTAATAAGTTTAAGAGGTCGAAAATATCTCATAAATACTCACAGCCTAAGTTTGTTAAAGAGGGATGCTCTAATGACAAACAAGGTGGTAAGTCAAATCATGTGTCAAACAGTAATCATCAGGTAAAGCAAAATGGTCAACACAACCGGTCCAGACAGTGAGTTGACCAAAATAAATTCTTTTTAAATGACAAACTTGATTTAACTTTGCCACTCCCTGTCATATTGCTAGAAAATGTCCACATCGTGCATACGTTCCTTACAATGGATTATGTCAGAGGAATATGCCTCGTAATACATATAAGCACAATTTTAGGTATAACCAGCCGTCTCCCAAGTTTTAATCCATGGTGCACCATCTGAGTTGATGGCTAAGTCATTTATAACCCATAAACATTAATTATTATACAAACAGTTTAAAATCCCCAAATGCATATAAACCCTAATTCAACAATTGAGTTAACAAGTAAATGTTAAATCAAATTATTGTTAGGACTTATGTTGATTAATCAAAGATGATTTCAAAAAAATAATCAATTACCTCAGATAACGTTATATGGCCGGTTTAATCATGCGAACAGTAGTCGGCCAAGATGATCTCTAAAACACGATACAACGGTGATTGTTAATTAATGTTTGAGGATAGTATCTACAAGTTTATTTGAACTATAAAGTTCAATAACATGTATATTAAGAATGATCATGGTGTCGGCTAGAAATATAAGCAATACATATAAATTGATTTCGTTTTCCTAATCCAACATGTCGGTAGGCCGGTTCTTGTAAGATTAACATGTCACTTAATTCAATTTCCAAGATAAAGATGAGAATTAAGATTAACAAGTCTCTTGATTAACATAAATTGCATATTGGTCCTTTGATTATGAAGAAGGAAACAAAAATGGGTAAACGTTTAGTTGTGGGGATAAAGATGTAATATCTTAAAAGTTAATTTATATAAAATAAGTAAAGATAATAAACAATTAAGAATAAAATAATAATTACTCGATAAACGTGATTTTTTTTGATAAAATTTCCCCAACATATAACGGGTCAGGTAACGAATACAAAATACAAATTTAAAAAATCCGACATGTTATATTATCCCATACTTTTGGAAATTTCGTCTTGAAATTAAATAATACTATAACAAAACCGTTAAATGTTTAGAAGAAGAAAATTTTTAAATAGATTTTAGAACTAATCATAATACAGAACATTGAATACTTGAAGCAACACTTCAAATGATAATCCGATAAGGCCACTTATATATATGATGTACTGGTAGCGTATCCACCATGTCCTTATCATCTTTTCATTTGTACCATTATCCCAACTAATTTCATTTCTACACTATGACAGATAATTGTTCGTATTATGTTTTCCATACGAGGAATTGGGAAATTATGTATCGACCCGTAATTACTTAGGTCGTCGAATGACCCACATAACTCGTCCTAAAATAAAACAAAGAAAATTCTAAGACATCTTTTAACGTAAAGTATAAGTCTAGAAAGGTGTAAAGAAATGACTCATTGATAGTTGAGGTTAGTAAAATGGGTTGTTATGAATGAGGATAAGAAAATAAGATAGACATAGGCTTTAATAAACAATTCACTTAAATAAGACAAGATTTATTCATAAGATTAGATATGCGAATGATAAACAATTCAAACTGAAATAATTCAATGCCATTAAAAGGTGTTAAAATTCATAATTGGAAAAGGAAAAAAAATAAATTAAGATGGGATAAGGAGAACATCAAAAGGCTTTGGAGTCCTTGAGTAGCTTAGTTGATTTGACTTGAAGCACCTTGAGGAGTTTCATTCATTAGAGCTTGAGCATTCGAGGTAGAGTGGCTGGGAATAGCTTGAATGGGTTGAACATGCTTAGATGGGGCTTGAGTGGAGTATGTTTGGTACACTTGTGCTTACGGGTTCGGGGTTGGATATAATTGTGTGTTGACCTTGATTGATGGCTTGAGCTTGAAGAACAAATCATATGTGGACCCTGTCACACCACAACCAAAGGCGGAAATGTCGGGGCGTGAGCTGGTTGCTCACAGCTCTCAAGGTACTATATTACAATAATTAAAATAACAATATCTATTTATTTAATTCAATTATTCCAACAAAATCCAAATAAACAAAATACATCATCCATAATTAAAACAAATAAGAAAATAGATAGTTCAATTAAGATTAAATCTTGATATCTCTACTCTAGCATAATAAACGATACGTTTTTCAATAGATCCTGATCAATCAAATCACACGGTGACTTGCATATGCGTTGAAAATATAAATAATTTTATCAACACCAGGTTAAGTGAGTAAAGCACCAGTTAAGTGAAATATTATTGGGTCTATATTTATTTGGTTTGTACTTAGTTATAAGTTAGTATAAATCGTGTTTGGATGTATGTATGTATGTATGTAAACCGAGATCCTTTATGATCTCGGTAGGCTTTGGGCTTTATGTTGGGCTAGGTTGTTGGTTTCCTCTATACATAGATATCATGTATAGGGTTAGGAGGTTGGCCGTTCATATTGTATGTGGTGAACGAGTATTGTGCAAACTTGTTTTTAGGCACCCGACATTAATCTAACATGTGTTTTGAAGCATCTTCATGTGTTCTCTTTGTATTGTTATTGTTTGTCTTGAATCGCTTAACATTATATTCCACAATAACTTTTGGTTTGTTGACATCATATTGAATGATCATGTGTCGGGACTTACAGTGTATCAGAGTCTTTTGAACCATTCAAGGCTCGGTTTAATATCAACTGATTTAAGATCTAAGTGTCCTTGTTGTTTTTGGGTTGGTATTCCGATGAACAGTGAGTCAGAGAAGATAGATTTGGTTTAGTTGGAAATAATTTAAATCACTTAAATCATGGGATTTGATTGATCTCTTATCTAATATAACAAACCTTGTTCTCCGGAAATTCTATTTGTTTTCGGTGTAAATTCAGAGATTTTGGCCAAGTTTTTAAACTTACTGAACAAGTTTTCATCGTTCCCGGTCAGATTTGAGAATTTTCGGCCAAAGTTAATCGTTCTCGGCAAAAAACAAGAGTTTTCGGTTAGATAACTTTTTTATCGGTCATCGTTTGTTCTCGTTCAACTTCTTTTCTCGGTCAAAGTGGGTTCTGGGTCAACGAAAACTGTGAATTAATCTTGGGCCTGATCAACCATCTTTGGGCTTGATTATTTGACTTTAGGATATTTGGACTATGAAATAAGATGGACCAAATAACAAATGGTTATGGATCATCCACTGCTTCACTTCACCAAGAACTGGACTCCATAATGGGAACCACTACTTGCATACCCCGTCTGCTGTCTCATGAGGGGTTTAGGGAGTGGACATTCAAATTCGGGAAATATGTCAAAGAGAAAGATGCTAAGGTTTGGAGAAGCATTGCCAGAGATCCCCAAGTCATCACCTACCAACGTGAGAATTCTCAAGAAATTGATGTGAAGCCGATTGAGTTGTACGATGATGATGATTTTTCTAAGATAGAGGAAGAATAAAGGACACTCTCAACCTTGACTATGGCACTCTCACCTGAGATTTCCTTGGGTTTTAGAGAACTGCAATCTGCTAAGGTCTTATGGGAAGCATTGACTGAAGTGTATGAGGGGAATGAAGACATGAGTAGGAGTCATCAAGATCTCCTGTGACAAAAATTTAACATGTTCAATCACATTCTGGAAGAGTCGTTGGAAAATCACCTTCATAGATTTATAGCCCTTGTGACTGAGATGAGATCTGCATGTGTCAACCTTCCAACTGCTGAAATAAACAATAAGTTGGTGAACACATTGCCTCAAAGTTGGGATATGAATGTTGCACTTATCAAGGAGATGAAAGATTTAAAAAGGCTGACACTGTCTAAGGTTATGGCCATCATCAAGTCATGTGACATGGATGACATACAACGTGCTATAAACCATGCAAACTCCTACAACACAGCTGGTTATAGTGTTGCCTCAAACAATGCACTTATCTCATAAGACAACTTTTCTATGTTCCAAGTTACCCAAGGGCAACAACAGCAGTCCAACCTCAAAGTAACTTTTTGATGTTTAAGACAGCTCAGGGTCAATTCTCCCAAGCCTCTCCACAACTAGCTCAAGATTTCATTGCTAAACCTACTCAATCACCTGTTGCTAATGTTAAACCTCAATCATCTGGTGTTTCTCCCAGTCAGAGTTCCAGTCAGATTCCATTTATCTCAAAGGAAACTCACGAGAACATTGCTTTAATGGCGGGATTCATGAACTGCTACAATGCATTACTTGTTGGAGATCTGGTTCAACACGTAGTTGTTGTTGAGCTTGATCAAATTCATCCGTATGATGTATAAGAGATGGATATTTCCTGGAAAATCGCCATGGCAGTGTTTCGCGCTAAGAAATTCACTAAGAGAACATGGAGAAATAATTGGAATGTACAAAATTCAGAAGGTGGGTTTCAATAAAGACACTCTGAGATATTACAACTGTCACGAGCCAGGTCATTTTGCTCGTGAGTGCACCAATCCTGCTATGGAAGGAAACATGGAAAGAGCGTTGGTTCTTGTGGGCAATGCTAGAGGAGAAAGTGGGGGTAGCTCGATTGAAGGTGAACGGGGTATGGTGGCTCAATAGTTCTACTGGAATGATCAGATCGCTGCTCTAAAATGAATAATCCGACTGCCAACTTTGCTCTTTTTGAAGATGCTGAAGAAGAAAATGTTACTGAGGAACAAGTCAAAGAACTTTAGTTTGCTTTTATGGCATTCACTTCTTCCGACTCATCTGAGGTAAGTTCTCCATTATGCTCTCAAGCTTGTATTTATAGAGTATATCTTTATAAATTTCACAACCGTAACTTGTTTAGAGAAATGGAGACGGTAAAATCTGAAAATCATAAACTTAAGAAAAATGAAAAGGTTATCTAGATAAAATTGAGGCATAGAAAAAGGATTTTTCCAAGCTAAAATCTGATTTTATTTTGAAATGTTGTCACCATCTTGATGCCAAACTAAAAATTGTTGAATTAACTACTGAACTTGAAAACTCTGAGTTAGAAGTCCCAAATCTAACTGATAAATTTAAAAGGGCAGAACTTGATTTTAGAAATTTGATGTTTCTAGTACGGTAGTCAATTCCATTATTGAAAATCAGTTATCGTGGAAAGAGAATGAAGGTGAGGGTGTAGGATATAGTCAAGTACCCCGACCATATAATGATAACTACACTAGTCTTCCTCTCACCAAAGAGCAGGAGGAAAACGCAAAAGACATGAAGTGTGGTAAGACTGTTAAAAATGAATGGGTCGACTCAGTAAAGGCTATTGCGTCCACTTCTGAAGTGAACGATTCTAACGTGTTTGTCTCACGTGCGTGCAGATAAAGTAATCGTTGTGGATTGGACCTATGAGGATGATGATTCGTGTGTTTCAAATAATAAAGACATTAATTCTGATGTTCCTTTAAAATTACCTGTTTAGAATTCTGTTATTCTGACTGTTTGTGTGGGCTCTGTTTTTAGGAGCGAAAATAATTGTGTGGTTGATTTCATTAAAACTTTGAATTCTGATAATGTGGTTTCTAATAAGTTTAAGAGGTCGAAAAAATCTAATAGATACTCACAGCCTAAGTTTGCTAAAGAGGGATGCTCTAATGACAAAAAAGATGGTAAGTCAAATCATGTGTCAAACGGTAATCATCAGGTAAAGCAAAATGGTCAACACAATCCGTCCAGACAGGGAGTTGACCAAAATAAATTCTTTATAAAACGACAAACTTGTTTTAACTGTGCCACTCCCTGTCTTATTGCTAGAAACTGTACACGTCGTCCATACGTTCCTTACAATGGATTATGTCAGAGGAGTATGCCTCGTAATACATATATGCAAAATTTCAGGTATAACCAGCCTAATCCCTCTGAAGATGATTGGAACAGAAACATATCTGGTAGGTTTAGTCCTCATCCGACCAAGCCAAACGTGTTTCGTAGAGGTGGTAGAAACAGTGCTTCGATTTCAAAAACGAGCACTGCTTCTAAACCGAAACAAGTGGAAAAGATAAAATCGTCTGTTTCTCCCACTCAAATACTAGAGACCAAGTCATCCATTTGTACAAATAATGCCAAATCTTCCAATGGTAGACATGAATGGTTGCCTAAATCTATGGTAAAAGTGGCATCGAATTCTATATGTCATGGCAACCTTTGACAAGTTTAGATAAGTTAGGTCACCTAGTGTAACTCTGGACTGGGTACCAAAGTCTAAATAATCTTGCACATCGTGTAGAAACAGCTATGGAGGAATATCATTAGAACTTGGTATGTTGATAGTGGTTGTTTCAGGCACATGACATGAGACATTTCACAGCTACACGACATTCAAATCTTTGATGGTGGGTATGTGTCTTTTGCGGGAGGAGAAAAGGGGAAGATTACGCAAAAGGGTATTTTAAGTAACGGTGTTCTAAAAATTTAAAATGTTAATTTTGTTCCAGAATTGAAGCACAGTCTGTTAAGCGTGTCGCAAATCTGTGACAATGGTTTCTCAACTCATTTCACTTATAAAGAGTATTTGATATTAAAACCTAGTATCTTCATACCAGAAGACTGGATTCTTGTTCCATCACAAAGAAACGATAACGTTTACGTGATCGACATGAACAAAAATATTCCTCATGAAATAACCTGTTTGTTTTCAAAAGTGTCAGATCATAATGCCATCCTTTGGCATCGTCGTATTGGTCATGCTAATGTGAAAAACTTAAACCGTTTCGCTAAAAATGATTTGGTGCGAGGTTTACCCGTCAAAGATTTTGTTACTATTGAAAAGTGTGAGGTTGTGCCTTGGGTAAACACAGTCGAAAATCTCATAAACCAAAATTGATTAATGCCATTTTATCAGTTTTTCAATTACTGTCTTGTTATTACTAATGTTTTGAGTATTTCTCGCATCTCTTATTGTCTTGTTATTACTGATGACTACTCACGTTTTACTTGGGTATTTTTTCTTGTCAAATAAGAGTGAAAATACAGAATTTATAAAAAGGTTCGTGGTTCTTACGGAGAATTAGCTCAACTTGAAGCTGAAGGGTATTCGCTACGACAATGACACGGAATTCAAGAATGCTTCATTGAATTCCTTTTGTTCTGAGAAGGGGGTTTTTCGATAGTACAGTTCTGCTCAGACACCGCAACAGATTGGTGTGGCTGAAAAAAGAAACAGGACTCTTGTTGAGGGAGCAAGGACCATGTTCTGCGATTCAAAACCGTCGTCGTTCTTTTGGGCAGAAGTTGTTAATACGGGGTTTATTGTTGAAAATGGTGCTTATCAACAAGTCTCAAATGAAAACTCCATATGAGATTGTCTATGGACACAAGGCCACAGTTTCACATTTCAGAGCGTTTGATTGCCCATGTACTCTATTGAATCTTTAGTCAACTCCAAAAATTGGGGCCAAAGATGATGCTTGTTATTTTGTTGGTTATGCTGGTCGTACTGACTACAGAATTTACAATAAGCAAACCAAGCAAATTGTTGAATCACATTATATACATTGGTTATAAGAAAACGAGACCGATACCCGTGTCGGTCCTGACAGGCTGTTCGACTACAATGAACTTCTCAAACCGTTCAATGTACTTCTTGTCTTCTACACGAAAATTTCGGGTGCCACTACCATAGATATTGAGAAAGAAGAATTACATGCGATCTCTCATATATATCTCTAGTTGTAGATGATGATCTCTCAGAATCACCAAGTATCTCTTCACCTATGACTGTCAATCAAATTGAAGAAGTTACTGAAACTGTGTCCTGACCAACCAAAATAGTCCAGTTGTTGAGGGGGAGAGTCATGTTCGTCAAATTTTCGGAAGCACTTTGTTTCTCAATGTAATTCCAAATGAATACGTTGCCAGTACCTTGTACTCGCATAGTACGGCGGCCTTTGAATGAAAGAATCCTCTCGCTGAGATTGATGAAAATCTGTCAAACATACCTTCTACAGGTTCTGTTCTTGAACAATCAATCCCTTCAAGAATTCAGGGAAATAATGCGATTAAGAATGTCATTGGTCCTCTTGAAACAGGCGTGTCCACCAGAAGTCAGTAGAAATGGCTTTTCAAGAACCAAGTTTGAAAAGTTAAAGGTCTGGAGATTGGTTGAACTGCTGGTGGGAAAGAAAGCGTTGGATATGAGATGGGTTTTCCGAAACAAGCAAGATGACATGGGGGTTATTGTTAGAAACAAGGCACAGCTGGTTGTTTGCGGTTTTCGTCAGGTTAAAGGTTTAGACTACATTGAAGTTTATGCTCTCGTGGCTAGACTCGAAGCCATTCAGATTTTTCTGGCTTATGCATCGTTCATGGGTTTTACAGTCTATCAGAAGGATGTTAAAACCACGTTTCTGTACGGCGAAGTTAAGGAGGAGATTTACGTGGACAAGCCACCGGGGTTTGTAGACTCTAAGAATGCCACTCATGTCTACAAGTTAGTAAAGCACTATATGGTCTTCATGAAGCTCCTCGGGCGTGGTATGCTACTTTGACGGCTCATCTTCTGGGTCATGGTTATAAATGAGAGACCACTGATCAAACTCTATTCTTTAAAATAGTTGGGAAAGATTTGATTCTGGTTCAAATTTATGTGGATGACATTATTTTTGGATTTACTAGTGCCGGGTTGTGCTCTAAGTATGAAGAAGTGATGAAGAAGAGGTTTGAAATGAGCTCGTTGGAAAAAATGAAAACTTTTCTAGGGTTGCAGGTTCGTCAGAGTTCGACGGGAATTTTGCTTCATCAAGGAAAGTATGTTGAAGATATGCTTGAAAAAATTGAATTTCAAGATTCTAAGAGTGCTACCACTCCCATGTCGGAAAGGCCTCTGCTGTCCTCTGATCCTGAAAGGGAATCCTTTAGATCAAACATACTATCGATCGATGATCGAATCCCTGATGTATCTCACCGCCCGTCGTCCTGTCATCATGTTTGGTGTCTGTCAACGAGCTCGTTTCTAGGCTAACCCTAAACTCTCTCATTTAATTGTTGTTAAACGTATTTTTAGATATCTTTGAAGGGACAACCGAAGTTAGGTCTTTGGTATCCCAAAAACTCAGACTTAGATTTATATGCTTTTGCTGATAGCAATTATGGTGGAAATGACATTGACAAGAAATCCACATCTATTGGAAATGACATTGACAAGAAATCCACATCTATTGGTTGTCAGTTCTTGGGCGATCGTCTCATCTCTTGGCAATGCAAGAAACAACAAACGGTGTCCACATCGACTGCCAAGGCTGAATTTGTTGCTTCATCAGCTTGCTTCTCACAGGTTATCTGGATGCAACATCAATTGCTGGATTACGGTTTGGAATTTCTTGACACCCCTATCTTTCATGATAATGATGCTGCCATTGCAATCGTTAAGAATCCGGTTCAACACTCAAAAACCAAGCACATTTATAACAAAATACATTTTATTCATGACAGTTACGACGACAAATTGATTCATCATGAACACGTTCATAGTGATAATAATGTGGCGGACTTATTTACAAAACCGGTCGGGACAACCATATTTAATGTGCTTGTCGGTTTTATTAAAATGCTTCGTTTCGAGGATTGAGTCTTTTTGAGGATAAATTTGAACATATTTTATTTTCGCACAAATTTAGGGGGAGAAAATTAAAAAATTCAAAAAAAGTGGGGGTGTGCGTATTTCTTATTTACTTTTGCTTAAAATTTTCTCGGTTGCTCAAGTTGGAAGGACATATACTTGTATATGTTTGGTCCTGCCATCTATTCATAGATTCACAGGACAGCCATTCACCTAACGACTGAAAGCATCCAGGCCGATTGTGATGTGGTTTTGTTTTTGAATTCTTTCACTTAAAACTATGTTGGTAATTCTAAGATTGGAGGGACATGTATTCTTATTTGTGTTTGGTCATGTTAACCACTTGTGGACATACGGGATAGCCATTTACCTGAAAAACTAAGAGTGACCGGGGTGGCTGAGTTTTAAAATGTGTCTTCAGTAACTCTCTGGGAAGTGATATGATTATTTAGTTAATAGCTTTCTGAAGCTTCAAAATATTTTCAAATGAATATTTATCCAACCTTTGGGAAATGATAGATAAATTGTTTATGTGTGCCTAACGGGTGAAGTTATTAAGCAAAAAAGCTCTAGAACAGTCATTGATTTGAATGGTAGCTTTCCATGATGTGTAAACGATGAAGTGATATAAACTAAATCTGCTAAACTCACCGTGGAGAGTCATTTTGAAGAAATGTGCATGTCTCCATATACATCTCTCTGAATGATAGGCAGAAAAGTAATTAGCTAGTGATACACGAGCCCGTTAGTGTATTGATCACCAAAAATATTGTGCTATCTTGTTTATTATTAAAAAAAATAAAAAACAAATATTGTAAGTAAATATATGATATTGAGTTGTTAAATTCTTGGTTCTTCAACAGCTAAAAGGGTTAAAATAGAACTACATGGCTGGGGCATTCAAATAAGTCCTAAACACTCTGAATGAAAGATATTTAATTCCAACGTTGAACCTTAAAGCTTAAAAGTTTTCTTGCTTTCTATAAAAGTTTTTATCATTCACTAGGGGGTTGGAGTCAAATGGGGTGATCTAGGGAGAGTCAACTAAGCTCTGAGAAGAGATAGGAGGCATCACAGGTCCATATGAGATTTATGCCTAATTGCACCTAATCCATATCACTGACGCAATTAAAATCATGCGAAGTTTTTATTCCTACTATTAACCTGTCTCTTTATGTCATAATAATGCTGAACATGAATTTTTGTGAAAACACCTTAATCAATAAGATTCCATGTTCGAATCTTTTCATTAAGGCTTATCAAAAACTGAAATTTGATCCCAAATTTCCTAAATCTCTTGAAGATAGGTGTTTCATTTATGTTCATAATATGTGTTTCCTTTTGTTTTTATTTTAGCTATTTTATTTTTTATTTATTTAAATTTTATTTTTACGTTGAAATTATTCTCCTCGAAACAAGTGTTATAAAAGGGCTACCTTTGATTTTGGATAAAACGATTTGGGTTTTGAGTTTGTTTACGACTTATTTGATAACCTGGTTTTGGACAAACCTTCTGGTTTGGGCTCGTCTTGTTGAGCTCATCTAGGTTCTCGGCCAACTAGATTGGAGTATAAGACCCTCCGTTCTTAATTCTTTTCATTATTCTCAAATCATCTCTCCTAATTATCCTCTTGGCCGAGAACCCTAACCTCCATTGCTAAACTAATCAAATTTGATCTTCTTGGTGTTCTTTGAATTAACAACAGGTAAGGACGTAGTACGTGAATCGTTTGATCCTCAATAGTTTAAAACTGAGATGCGTTTTCGATACATGATGGGGCTTCTTCTTGACGATTCTAATAATGAATCCGTGTTTGTTAGAATTTTTATTGGGTTGAAGCCATGGTAGAGGTTTTAGGAGTTAATTGCAGGTTTATTGAGATATCGGTCTTTTAGAGAAGTTGACATGAGTTACTAGGCAGAATTCAAAGGGTTTCTTTTCAGTTAGTCTGAACGAAAACCCTTGGTCAAACCAAGAGTTCTTGGTTGACTTCTGTTGACCGAGAACTCTTATTGTTGACCGAGAATTCTTGTTCTCAGTGGGACTGGACAGAAAACTCCTGCCTTTGACCGAACACACCTTTCTTTGACCGAAATCCAACTGTGTGGACAGAGAACAACCTTTTGGACATAAATATGTTATAATATTACAATTATGTTTCATTTATGCTCCATATAATTTGTTTCTTTCATAATTGGTCCTCAATGTCTGAGAATTAAAATAATGCCTTTAAACTTATGTTTGTTGATCAAGTTATATAAACAGTTGCTAACTTAGCTCGTTTGTTGCAGTAAAGGCTGATCAACCACCACTACAGTTCATTGACACTCACAATATTGCTGGATATTTGTTTGATCCTCCTTTGACACACAAGGAGTTAAGTCCATGATCTTCGGTCTCACCACTTTCAGGATTTTTCACGCTTTACGAGAAACTCCTGTCATATGCAAGAAGATGATCACGGAATTCTGAACAATGCCTTGATTAACCAGCGAGAAGTAGGTGGAGCTGTTACTATAGACTCCAAAGTTCAAAAGAAGCCCGTCGTCATCACAGAGGCCATTATACGCGAGGTTCTTTTATTTGGAGATCAACCTGACTATCCAACGGAATATCCGACTGATGCTGTTATGAAAGTTCTAGTCATGATGGGTTATGAGGGATCCTATCGTCCTGCTATCAAAGAGTTTTTTATCCTTACTGGAGGTTTTTGATACACACGTTCTTTACTTGTATGTTAGGAGGAAAAAGAAGGATCTTATGAGATTAGCCACATTCAGATGTCGGCTGTAGTTACTCTGATCATGGATTGCAACTACAACTATTCCAAATTCGTGTTCGATGAGATGATGAGCAACCTGAAGGGAAAGAAGAAGGAAATGTTTCTTATTTTTTCTCGGTTCTTACAGATGATCTTTGATTCACATTACACTGATCTTGTTAAGTCTGTCGATACACTGGATATGAAGTCGATGGGACCCAGTACCTTTGGATTGATGAAGCAGTTTAGGAAGGGGTCAAAGGTCGTATATCAAGGCCTTCACGAGCTAGTTAGTTTGGCCATTTTGCTGAAACTGAGACTCTGTCTGTCAGTGCTCAGGTTGGTGGGGAGCATGTGGCACCGATTCAGGGGTGTACTGCTACGTTTGAGGTCATTTCAGATGACGAAGAGACAGAACACCGTGAGAAATTTATGGAATTGCTTCAGTCAACTTCCTTGAAGCCTCCTCAAACAGTTGCTGAAACTCAAGATGAAGACACTCTAGAAGAATCAGACGCTGATCTTATTCCATGTAAAAGGAGAAGGAAAGATCCAAGACCTGGCATTCTGATTACTTAAACCACAACTACAACAACACCAAGCCAACAAGAACGTGAGTTGGACACAACTGTGACTCACACTTATACAAATCAATCCGCAACTGATGGTCAATCTAAGGAACAGATTTTTGACAACATTGCTCAAGAATTTAATTTTGTAGCTGATAATCATGTTTTTGACGAGCCATCAGGATCATCAAACCCGACTGGTCAGTCAAGTTCTAGTGCTTCAGAGAAGATATCTCAGATTCTTTCCATGCAAGACACTTATTTGTAGAATAAAGGAAAGGGGGTTGTACTTGAAAATGCTCTTGTGGACATGCAAGCTTTACAGCGTCGTGTCTTTGAACTCGAACAAGATTCAGTGGTAAAAGACGTACGTATCCAAGAATTAGAAACTAGCAACTCTGACAAAGACTCCAAGATCAAAGAGCTTTCGTCGAGCATGGGTGGTTTGACTGCTATGTACTTATACCTTCAACAGAAACTCGTTCAGAAACTTGGGGATGAATTCAAAAGCAGTGATGACCCTGTTATGAAATAAACCATTGTCGATCAAGGCGGGAGCTTCAGTGCACGTACCTCTGCACATGCTGACGCATCTGAGTAAATGGAGCACTATCTCTCAATCCCACCTAAATTTTCTGAACAATCTGGTTGACTGCAAAAGAAGATTCTTGTTATGAAGAACTCCAATCAGAATTTTGAGTCTTCAGATCATCCAAATAAGTTTATTATTACTTTTAAGAAGGGTTTTTCAGATAAGTTTGGTGATCGTTCTGGGGTTATGTCATGGGGCTTTAATACTGATAAGAACATGTGGTGTGTGAAACGGAGGTCCGGGAATACCGAGTATTACAGAAAGATGAAGGATTTGGATCGTGGAAAAAAGTAGATCTCAATGACCTGATCAACGCTTCGTTTCACAATCCAAGTCATGACAAGAAGACTAATGGTTTCTGGAACTTTTTGAAGAGGCAAGTTGATCTGGGATTTCCAAATATGACTACGGCTGAGCCATTTTTGAAGAAGGCTAAAGGAGTTCAAGATCCACGAACAGGAAAGACAATGGAGAACGTCATGTGGCCTGCAACAAACATGGCAAATCACATTCCTGTGCCGAGTGATATCCCTGATGGTTCTCCAGACGATATGCAATTCTGGGCGTATGACAGTGAAACTGCTCTGTTGTTATACGTCTATGAAAAGGGCAGTACAGGTTTATTTATCAAAAAGAGTTGCTGAAGCTAGGTGAGTGAGATATCAAGACACTCAGTAATTTCCATATTCTTGCTAAACACATTTTTTAAGCTGCTACCAAAGAATACAAAATGATGTTGGTATCGATTATCATAATGGGATTTTGGGCTGGTGGATTGAAGGATGCAGATGTGAACATCTTGGAACACGATTAGATAATGAAGCTACAAACCAAAGGGGATATTGTTGGGTCTATATTTTTTTGGTTTGTACCTAATTATAAGTTGGTATAAATCGTGTTTGGATGTATGTATGTAAACCGAGATCCTTTATGATCTCGGTGGGCATTGGGCTTTATGTTGGGCTTGGTTGTTGGGTTCCCCTATATATAGATATTCTGTATAGGGTTAGGAGGTTGGCCGATTATATTGTGTGTGGTGAACGAGTATTGTGTAACCTTGTGCTTAAGCACCCGATGTAACATCTAGCAAAAATTTTGTTAATGTAATCACATTTACCATCTTAATATCTTTTCATTAATAAAAATCTCTCTTTATTAAAGTCCAATATCTTGCAAAGTCAAAAAAAAATCCATATTTCGGCACAAAACGAGAAAAACGTGCAAAATATATCATTAGGACAATAAAACAATCTAAAAAATTCAAAATATATACAAAAACATGTCAGACAATGTGAAAACATAATTTAGGAAGGCTCGAATCACGAAAAGTGGAAAATAAATAAGCATGAGCCAATACGGGACCCGGATAGGACCCCACACAAATTATTTCCAAGAAAATGGTTTTTATGGTCCATATTGTCAGGAATTTGATTTCGTTTAAAGTCAGATGAAAATTATTGAAAACGGGATACATTTGGATATCTAAATCACTTAATATGTTAAACGATTAATCAGAATCATCTAGTTATTAAACAAAAAACCGTTCTACCCCCTCCCCCCCCCCCCCCCCCCCGCCCTAGCCGGCCCTCCCCCTTCCACCTCACACCCCCACCTCCCCAAATGCTCCAATCCCCTTCTTCCAAATCCTTATGCAAATCATTATAAGCTTCTAGAATATGGTGTGTTGTAAAGATCGTGAGGCATCCACCACTCACTCTACTTCCAACTCAACACTCTAACTTTCCCTCTCTTTCTCCCTTAAATAACCTCGGCCGTTTGAACACACACACACAAACACTAATTCAAATATTAACACACACATACATACATAATCAAAATCGAGATCTATGAAGGTTTAGAGATTATATGATCAAGCATATTAGGAAGGATTAAGATAGGAAGCACACTACTATACTCACTCTTAACAACTTCCCCATCTTTCAATTCCTCAAGGAACAAGTAAGTGTTAAGTTATGAATGATTGATTGCTAGATATGGAGGCGTAAGGATTATTTTTCTTGAGTTGATTGAAAGATTGAATGTTTGAAATATTGGATGAATGTGTTTGAATGTGGGAGCCGTGGGTATGTATGTATGTATGTATGTATGTATGTATGTATGTATGTGTAAAAGAAAGAATCAAACTCATTTACACATGCATACGTTCATCCTAAAGGTCCAACATTGATTGTTATAGTTTGATTTTAGGTATTGATAATATTTTGAATATTTGAGATGAACTTGGATAAATATAATGTTAGGGTTTCTTGTTATAATGAAATGTGGATGGATTATTGATCTTTAACTTGATAGTATAGACTTAGATTAGTGAAAATTGTTGTTAGATATGAACAATACAAGAATATGTTCATAATTGTAAATTTGGGGGATTTTTGGTTTTGGATTAATTAAGGGGTTTTGAATAGGATTGTTGAATCAAAATGTGTTATGGAATGACTTAATTATAAATAAGATAGGTTACATGTTAGATTATGTCACACCCTCATAATCCACTAATAGAGTTTTACCGTCAGAGGGTGTGAACTTATAGGATCGGAATAATTAGTTATATCAAACACCATATTTAAAGTTTTCAAAAACCACCAAGACAAACAAGTCTTAAGTAAAAGTGCGGAAGCGTAAAATTGTAAAGACAATAGTTGCGCCACACAGGACGACTTAAAACACAATTACCATGATAAAAATTAAAAGAAGTTTAAAAACAATGGTGTTCAAAGAATGCATGTCCTATACCGCTCACCCGCCTCGGCTACCTGAGATAAACATACTAAAAGTGTCAACACGTGGGATGGTGAGTTCACAGGTTTATATGTATTACGAAGTGTTCGACACCGAAGCTGACTGTTTATACTATTGCCTTGCCACCATGTCAACCACGACCATGATAAATGTGTTAGCCAAAATTACACCCACTCGACCTACAGTCGAGTTTAGAGTTAGGTGGGGTTTGTCAAACCCAGTAGTACTAATCAAAGGTGACTCGCTATTTTCCAAATATTAACCGGTTTGATGTTTAGAAGGACTTAGTTGGTTTGTTTCCGCTTAGCCTTACACGTGATATATAATGAGTAACAAAATCTAAATCGTTGGAGTATGTTATCTCCCCCTAATAAAAGCGTTAAAAGAGTAAAAGGGGCCGTGAAACTCACTGTTTGCGAAGTTAACAAAAATATCCGAGAAAAGCGTACGTCACAGAAATCCTCACTAGTGCTCTAAAAACAAGAATGAGATTTCTAAGTGTTTAAACTACGAGTGAGTCTCTAGGCTCGACACATAAATGTTATGCATGAGATGAGTTCGTGTTACGTTTGTGAAACAAGTGCGACTCGACAAACAAGTTGGTGATAAGTTACATGTGTGAACAAGTAGAGTGTTAAGTGTTTCTGTAACGATTCCGAGGAAACCCGGTATACCCTAACCGGTAGACAATAGTCACGTCATATTTAATGTCGGAAACATGAATTACCATGGTAATTATACGAGAATACATGGTTCATTGTATTGATTGTACGTGAATATATAATTCACCGTATTGAATAAGCGATCAAACGATCGATAGTTATTGAAACCCGATTGAATCGAGGGTTCAATTATAGACGAGATATATGGTATTTAGTGATGTTACGAAGTATTAAAGCTGCGGGATAAGTGGATTAAAGCACAGGAAAATGATTTCGATTTAATAGTACGTCGGTACGTTAAACGAAACCTTTAATACCAAACCAAGCAAGAGACAATCGATCAAGCCGAAAAAGATGCGAAATTATTAATAATATGATGTTTTAAGTTAACGAAAGTCATGGTTTGAGTTTTTAAAGTTCTTAAGTCGGTGTTAGATAAATTTCATTTTTAGCCAAAAAACGACCGTTTTGGCCTCGTTTTAAGCCGAATTAAACGTTTAACCGAGAAACGAACTGAACCAGATTATCTAAAACATTATCCGGATTGCGGATATCCAAATGAGTGGCCAAAAATGAACTTGTGGGTCCCACCCCACCTTCCTTTAGTACCGATCGGACCTAGGGTCCCTTTTTACCCTTGTTATTTTCTTTTTCCACATCAATCCACTCAATATTCATCAACTCATTCCATTTTATGATCCAAGATCCAAAGTTTTAACAAGAAAACCGAGGTAAAAATCGTGTTATTTACGTGTTCATCTTCGTTTCTTGAGTTTGTTTGCAAGAAAATGAGGTTTCAAAGATGAAAACCGATTCTTGCGTGATCAAGTGATGTATACGGGTTATACAAGGGATCTTGGTCCAAGAAAGGAGTTAAACGAATCAAAAACGAATTTTTACGGTTGAATCTTTGTTTTTGAATCATAACCGAAACTATAGTGTAAGAGGCTTGATCGTGAGTGTAACTTGCTTGGTATTGTGGTATGTTGTTTGTAGGATCTGTGTTTATTGGTAGATAAGGCGGAAAGACGATTTTGTAGCTTGTAGTGGCGGAAAACGAAAGGTATATTCGGTTTATGTCGGTGTATGTGTTTTTGGACAGATTATTGGTCGTTTAGAGTTAGATCATGAAATTTTACAGGGATGTTCTACACATGAAAATAAGAGTTCTATGAATTTTTGGTAATTTTTGGATAAAGGGTGAATATTTGGTGAATTTAATGCTCGGTTTTGGCCAAAAATGGTGAAAAATAGTTAAATATCATGAAAAATTCTGGAAAATTGCAGATAAGCTTTTTATATCATGTATAAGTCACACACAAAATTTGAGGTCAGTTGGAGAAGTCTAAGTAGGCTTTTCGGTTAAACGAGTTCTAGGGATTCTAGCTCGGTTTTAGTGAAAATGGCATGTAAAAGGGGATTTTGGTTCTGGAAAACTTACAGGGGACTATGTGGATGGCAGGGGACATCCAGGAAAAATTTGGGATTTTTCTAAGATCGTTTGGTATTTACGACATATTTAGTGTTTAAATGGTGTTTAAAACTAGATAAATAAATTTTAAATATAGAAATTAATTCTAGAAATATTTTTATAAAATTCCCCACTGTTAAAAAGTGATTTGTGCAAAATTTCAAGATCCGAGAGTAAACGGATAAGTATTTGTGCTAATTATCAAACTTTTAAAGTTAAAACGCGTAAACCGGTGAAGTTCGCTTAAGCGAGCTGACTGGTGTATAAAAACCTTAAAAATGGACTATTTTCATATAATTGAGTTAAACAAGTAAAAATGAATCATCCGAAAATAATTCGGATGATTTGGGTATTTTTAACCGATTTAACAGTTTCCGGTACGCCAAAGACGGAAACGGGTCCCGAGGTCAATCGGGGCGTCTAAACCGAGTACAAATTTCACCACTTTAATTAAATTATCAGTCAACAACGATTTTCGGGTCGTGTGTGACCAAACTCATTTTGAAACATAAAATTTGATAACCGTGCTAGGCACGCAAAACGGGGAAAACAAGCTACTAGAAGATTTGACTGATGAACTCTAAACGACATCACAATCTGAGTCCGGAAAAGTGTTTCTGGGTTAACCTTGCCCCCAGAACGGGTACAGTGCTGGGTTAACAGTGTCCCCAGATGTACCGGTTGTTACGATTAAAGTTATATTAATACTGAGTGTATAGTAATGATCGTAGGTATCATATTACAGATTGGACGGGTTAACTGATATTGATTGTTGTTACCTGCTTGCATGTGCTAAGGTGAGTTTCACGAGCCCCTTCTTACTGAACTGTTTTAAATATTTTCCAGGGGCGGAAAGCATGTTTATATCAAAATGTTTAAGTACATGCTGATCGCATGGAAATGAATGTATTTATATAATGTTTATTATACGGGAATCGTACGGTAATGTATTAAGATGGTAATTGTCTGAGTTGTTAACATTGTAAGGCCCGAAACAGTGTTCTGGGTTAACAGTGTCCCCAGAGGTTATTAAAAGGGTTTCTGGGTTAACAGTGTCCCCAGAGGGTATTAAATGTGTTTCTGGGTTAACAGTGTCCCCAGAGGTTATTAAATGTGTTTCTGGGTTAACAGTGTCCCCAGAGGTTATTGGATGTGTCTCTGGGTTAACAGAGGTTTCACTTGTGGGCTCAGCATAATTACATCGATAATATTATATTTTGATATTGATATATCATGGTTTACTCGAATTGTGAAACTCACCAACTATTCGTAGTTGACCCGTTTTCTCACATGCTTTTCAGGTACAATTTAGATGAAGTGATTGCTTACGTGCTAAGTGCTTGATGTGTGTAAGATTTGTGTGCGGGATGTTAGGATACATTATAACAGATAGAATTATGAATCGTATTGTATGATGTGTGTATCACCTAGACGGTAATGAAAGATGAGATAATGTAATTTTGAAGTATATTAATGCATTCAGTTTTCTTTATAAACAATGTGGTTGATATCAGAGGTGTCTGTCGCATCCCGTTCACGTTTCCGCTGCGGTTGCGGGGTGTTACAGAACTTGGTATCAGAGCCATTGGTTATAAAAGAATTAGGATGTCTTTAAAAGATACCTAAAATATAACCAGTAGCTTAAGTATTATAGGATCTGAATATCAACTAATAATTTATAGTGACGAGAGCTGGATGAACTTGGATGGACAAGTGAGTTATTATGGTCCGGAACATAATAACAGACTTGTCCGCACGAGGGAATTCAGGGGAAGTCACGGGGTACATTAATAGGTAAAAATGGCAACATACGTGTAAAGTATATAATATTATTTATACGTGCTAAGGTGTATATACATATGTGCGTATCTTGTGGGTACAAGTATTGAGAAATAGGACCCGGATAAGGAACCGGGGAAGGAAATAATAAAAAGTACCGAGGATGCTGAGATTTCTAGAGCATCGGTTGTTAATGAGTCGGACTTATCGGGCCATAGTTATGATAGTACCAAGTTAGATCTTCCGTTTGACATTAACCAGAAATATCTAATAACCGTCACTCCCAACCAAAATTGATGAATCCCTTACCCTACCAACACCGGTACCGTATATCCTAATAACCCCAGATGTTCACCCGAACCGTCGACCCTCACGTACGGACGGATCCGTACCTGAACCCTTTTTTATTCCATTAAGGTAAATAAATAAATAAAATAATAATAATAATAAATTTGATAATAAATCAGCAGATAAAAAAATAATGTATAGAAATATATATATATGTATTTCTCACTCTCAAACATATGAGTCATACCACCTCCAAATCGAGAATTACCGATTTCAACGAACCTAGAACGCCTGAGGACATTGACTGAGCAAGTGATAGAATTTCCCATAATAGTAATTAATAATATTTGAAGGCAACCCATGTTGCGCGATTACCTTGAACCTTGCAACTCCCTATGTTATCCTTATATCCGTTAGATGCCTACGCCCATGTATGCTCGAATAGAATGATTACCCATACACAAAGAGGTGTTGGAGTCATTATAGCATAGTTGGCTGTTCGTTCGTAGATGGTATACCGTGTATGCTGGATATACAAATAGACACGGATATTATAACTCCATGGTACGTAATCATTTGGTGCTCACGGTGAGTATGTATCGGTCATGCTGACATGCAGAAGGATATTGAAATCATGAATATTAAACATTGATTTTTGTTGAGAAAGATCTATATGTCAGATGGTGACAAGGGTTATGAACCATATTTAGACGTTAACCGACGTCAGGTTAAGTCTATATGTTATTATATTTGTGGGACATATATACTAGATGCCGGTATGTGTAATATATATGATAATATTTGGTATGTATGTGTACCTGTTGTTATGATTGAGCTGGTAACGAGTTATATGGTGAGATTAGTATTGATTACTGCGTACGGGATGAGTACGGCAGAATGACATAAAAAGAGTAACTCCAATGATGGAGATTGATATGATTCAGTTGATTGCTCAAAGATAGCAGATGATGATACCGAATGTTGTATCACAGATCACTGCTAGTGTTGATGCAAATGTGATCGCAGACTTAGAGATCGAGCAATCACATGATTATGAATATTTCAATTCTTAGTGTTATTACTAAGAGTGATAATGTCCCACCGGATACTATTGTGACTACAAGTATTAGTTATAAACTAAACATGAATAGTAGTCGTAATGAATTAGATCCGGTATCAAGAATATGTTGTTGTTTGTGGTAAGGAAATCATTAATAGTTACTGATGGTAAAGGGAGGAATAGATTAGCGAGTGGATAGAAAAGATCGAAATGGTTAAGGATATTGGTAAGAGTCTAAAACATTGTTTAGTGAAATATGATACAGAAGTGTTGGTAGACTATGTTGTGTCGTGATGGAACACGAGGGTACAAAATTATAGTTAGAAAATTTTTACTCAGATGATATGGTCAGAATTTAAAATTCTTGTGCCAGAGCACTTTTATTCGAGTAATTGAGTTCAGAGTTGGAAACTGAGCTAAGGAAGATAGAAATATTGTGTGCTGATCACTTAGAACACGCTAATCGTTTGAAGGAATTGTCATGTCTGATAACATGGCTAATTACTCCTGAAACTAAGCGAGGTGAGCGCTATATCGGGGACTAACTCCATCGATAACGAGTATAGTCAATCCTGTAAAACATACAACCTTCGGAAGGGTTGTGTCACAAGCCAGCATTGATATATTTGACTCTATGGGAAGCGGACTGGAAGGACGTTAGGTGAGACGTCGAGTGTTGAAGAAGAGAAATGATAAAGGTATAGTGCAAGATGGGCTTTTGAATAAGTAAGTATGTCCTACAACCCAGAATTATACTAAGACTAGTTCTGGTGTGAAAACATGAACCGCATGAAAGGTCTTTCCCTAAATGTGGAAAATATGGTTATCGGCAGGAAGAAGAATGTCGAGTGATAGTAGGCCACAGGTGTGGTAAAGATAGACGTAATGCCCCAATTGTAGAACCAATTGAAGCCATGTGAACCGGCGACCCCAACCCATTCGTGTACAACCACTCCGAACCCAACAGCTTCAATAACAATCCATCCAAAGAAATCAAAGTATGCCAAACAGTGGTACTTGCTATGAATGTGGCAATACAGAACGTTTCAAGAGAAATTGCCCAAGGTTGAACCAAGGTGTCGTTGGAAGACGAACCTCATGACAAGCATCAACCTCTGATCAAGCAAGGAGCCGTACTTATGGGAGTAATTCGAATGAAGCACGTCATGATCCAAAGGTGGTATTAAGTATGTTGTAATTTCAAATCAATAGGCACCAGTGATATTTTTACGGTCGTCGATAGTAGTTAATTCCTGTTAATCTCCTACCCTTTGGAAAGATACCGATTAGTGAAACCATAGAACCCTATACTGTAGAATCGCTAACGGTAAATCCCTAATGGTTAACTAAATTGTTCGGAATTGCCCTATTATTCTGAACGATTAATCCTTCCTTACCGACCTACGACCAGTAAAGTTAAGAAGTTTGACGTAACAGCTAACATGGATTGGCTAACTCAACATGAAGCTGAAATCAAATTTGAAAAGAAGATGATTAGAAGCTCTCCTTCGGACGATGAAGCGATTAGATACAGAGAAAAGTGTACGGTATTATGTTACCACTCTAATCTCATCGTGAGGTGTTATAATATTTACGACAAGAAGACGTGGTATACTTAACAAACGCGATTGCCAAAGTATTTAAAAGAAAATATATAGAAGATATCCCGATGGTACGCGAATTCCACAAGTTTTCCCAGAAGAACTCCCTGGATTACCGCCAACCCGACAGGTCGAATTCAGAATCGATTTAATGTCTCAAGCTGGCCCTGTTGCTAAAGCACCCTACCGACTTGCACCGTCCGAGATGCAAGAATTATCCAATCAGTTGCAAGAATTTTTGGATAAGGTTTTATACGACCTAGTTAGTCACCATGGGGTGCACCAGTGTTATTGAGAAATGAAGGACGGAAGTGTTAGGATATGTATTGATTAGGGAGAATTGAATAAAGTGACGATCAAGAGTAGGTACTCACTTCTTCGAAGTGAATGATCTGTTTAATCAACTGCAAGGGGCGATTTATTTTTAGAAAATTGATCTTAGATATAGTTATCACCAAATGAGAAATCCAAGAGGAGGACGTTGCAACAACAGTGTTTCGGACTCGCTACGGCCATTATGAATTTTTAGTTATGCCTTTCGGGCTAACAAATGCGCCGGCAGCATTCATGGAACTCATGAACCGAGTCTGTAAACTTTATTTTGACAAATTTTTCATAAAATTCATTAATGATATTTGATATATTCACAACGTAAAGAAGAGCACGAACGAAGGTTAAGGAAAATTGTGGAAGTGTTAAAGCAAGAGGAGTTGTACGTGAAGTTTTCGAAATGTGATTTTGAATAAAGAAGGCATAATTCCTTGGTCATGTTGTAAAGCAACAAGGATTTCACATAGATCCAAATAAGATAGAAACCATTAAAATTGGCAGTCACCCGAGGCGCCATAGGGAATGCACCAATTTTTAGGACTAGCCGGAGATTATCAGCGGTTTATTGAAGAATTTCTAGCATTACCCAACTCATAATCCGTTTTACAACGCAAATGTAAAAATTTTATAGATGATAAGAGACCGCAGTCTCAGATTCAACGAAAGAGGGGTCGAGTTGTTAAGCGATTATGACTGTGACATCCGTTATCACCCCGGCAAGGCTAACGTCGTAGCCGATGCCTTGAGTAGGAAAGATCGGGTTAAGCCATTGCGAGTGCGAGCACTGGGGATGATAGTCCAGTCGAATCTTTCGGACCTGATTCGAGTCGCTCAACGTGAGACGTTGAAAGAGGAACAATTGGAAAAGGAGGAACTTTACGGCAACGAGAAGAATTTCGAACAGCGCGTGGACGAAATTCTCTATTTCAAAGATCGGGTTTGGATCCCGACCCTCCATGACCTTCGTGAAGTAATCATGGACGAAGCGCATAGATCGAAATATTCCATACATCCGGGATCGGATTAGACTATTGATGATACGAATATCTGAAAGGATTTTATTAACGGCCGAGTTTGGAGAAAGATATGGTTACGTATGTTGGTGAATATTTAAGTTGTGCAAGAGATAAGGCTACATACCGAAAACCCTTGGGAACGCCACAACGACAGAAAATTCGCCAATGATAGTGGGAATAAATTACATTGGATTTCGAGACGCAAATTCCCAAGATATATCAAAGGCATGAGGAGAATTGGGTAATCGCGGATCGATTAACCAATCCTCGCATTTCATTCCAATCTATGACGATTACCACAATGAATTCTCGCCCAAACTCCTGATGGTGAAATGGTATCTCGTCGTGGAGTACCATTTTCAATGATCTCAGATCGAAATAGTCATCCTACTTTCATTATTGGAAGGCGGGGAAGGAAGCATCGAGAGCTTGAAGCTTTCTATGGGTGAAGTAGTTATCACCAATTTGTTAAATTGAATATGGGCGTCGATCAAGCCATAAGATTTGAATTGATTCGAGAAACAACCAGTCGGATTTATAGTGTTTAAGAGAAGTTGAAAGTAGCGCGAGGTTGGCAAAGGATTTATGCCAACGTTCAAAGGAAACCATTGTCACTTAATAGAGGTGACAAGGCATGTTAAGGCATCACCTTAGAGAGAGGTGATATGAGGTTTGCCAAAACCGAAAATAGCTCCTTAATATATTGGGCCTCATGAGACTATCTCCATGTTTGGTCACTTAGTTTATTGATTAAAGTATTCCAGGGGCTAAGTACTATACATGATGTTTTGCCATGTATACGGATTGAAAAGTACCTAAGCGATGAGGCAACGAAAGTACTAGTAATGGAGGTACTCATAGAAGACATGCTTGATATCATAACTAATTCCGTAGAGATAGTAGACGGGAAAACTAAACAGTTTGGACATACCAAGCTTTATTAATTAAGATTAAGTGGAATTCACAGCGAGGACAAGATTATACTTGGTAACGCGAGGGTGAATTCTGAAGGAAAAACCCCCCACCTTTTCCCTCGAAAGGAGATAGTGGACGTGTAAAATTTCGAGGACGAAATTTCTTAACGGGGGGAGAATGTAACGATTCCGACGAAACCCGGTATACCCTAACCGGTAGACAATAGTCACGTCATATTTAATGTCGGAAACATGAATTACCATGGTAATTATACGAGAATACATGGTTCATTGTATTGATTGTACGTGAATATATAATTCACCGTATTGAATAAGCGATCAAACGATCGATAGTTATTGAAACCCGATTGAATCGCGGGTTCAATTATAGACGAGATATATGGTATTTAGTGATGTTACGAAGTATTAAAGCTGCGGGATAAGTGGATTAAAGCACAGGAAAAGGATTTCGATTTAATAGTACGTCGGTACGTTAAATGAAACCTTTAATACCAAACCAAGCAAGAGACAATCGATCAAGCCGAAAAAGATGCGAAATTATTAATAATATGATGTTTTAAGTTAACGAAAGTCATGGTTTGAGTTTTTAAAGTTCTTAAGTCGGTGTTAGATAAATTTCATTTTTAGTCGAAAAACGACCTTTTTGGCCTCGTTTTAAGCCGAATTAAACGTTTAACCGAGAAACGAACTGAACCAGATTATCCAAAACATTATCCGGATTGCGGATATCCAAATGAGTGGCCAAAAATGAACTTGTGGGTCCCACCCCACCTTCCTTTAGTACCGATCGGACCTAGGGTCCCTTTTTACCCTTGTTATTTTCTTTTTCCTCATCAATCCACTCAATATTCATCAACTCATTCCATTTTATGATCCAAGATCCAAAGTTTTAACAAGAAAACCGAGGTAAAAATCGTGTTATTTACGTGTTCATCTTCGTTTCTTGAGTTTGTTTGCAAGAAAATGAGGTTTCAAAGATGAAAACCGATTCTTGCGTGATCAAGTGATGTATACGGGTTATACAAGGGATCTTGGTCCAAGAAAGGAGTTAAACGAATCAAAAACGAATTTTTACGGTTGAATCTTTGTTTTTGAATCATAACCGAAACTATAGTGTAAGAGGCTTGATCGTGAGTGTAACTTGCTTGGTATTGTGGTATGTTGTTTGTAGGATCTGTGTTTAGTGGTAGATAAGGCGGAAAGACGAGTTTGTAGCTTGTAGTGGCGGAAAACGAAAGGTATATTCGGTTTATGTCGGTGTATGTGTTTTTGGACAGATTGTTGGTCGTTTAGAGTTAGATCATGAAATTTTACAGGGATGTTCTACACATGAAAATAAGAGTTCTATGAATTTTTGGTAATTTTTGGATAAAGGGTGAATATTTGGTGAATTTAATGCTCGGTTTTGGCCAAAAATGGTGAAAAATAGTTAAATATCATGAAAAATTCTGGAAAATTGCAGATAAGCTTTTTATATCATGTATAAGTCACACACAAAATTTGAGGTCAGTTGGAGAAGTCTAAGTAGGCTTTTCGGTTAAACGAGTTCTAGGGATTCTAGCTCGGTTTTAGTGAAAATGGCATGTAAAAGGGGATTTTGGTTCTGGAAAACTTACAGGGGACTATGTGGATGGCAGGGGACATCCAGGAAAAATTTGGGATTTTTCTAAGATCGTTTGGTATTTACGACATATTTAGTGTTTAAATGGTGTTTAAAAATAGATAAATAAATTTTAAATATAGAAATTAATTCTAGAAATATTTTTATAAAATTCCCCACTGTTAAAAAGTGATTTGTGCAAAATTTCAAGATCCGAGAGTAAACGGATAAGTATTTGTGCTAATTATCAAACTTTTAAAGTTAAAACGCGTAAACCGGTGAAGTTCGCTTAAGCGAGCTGACTGGTGTATAAAAACCTTAAAAATGGACTATTTTCATATAATTGAGTTAAACAAGTAAAAATGAATCATCCGAAAATAATTCGGATGATTTGGGTATTTTTAACCGATTTAACAGTTTCCGGTACGCCAAAGACGGAAACGGGTCCCGAGGTCAATCGGGGCGTCTAAACCGAGTACTAATTTCACCACTTTAATTAAATTATCAGTCAACAACGATTTTCGGGTCGTGTGTGACCAAACTCATTTTGAAACATAAAATTTGATAACCGTGCTAGGCACGCAAAACGGGGAAAACAAGCTACTAGAAGATTTGACTGATGAACTCTAAACGACATCACAATCTGAGTCCGGAAAAGTGTTTCTGAGTTAACCTTGCCCCCAGAACGGGTACAGTGCTGGGTTAACAGTGTCCCCAGATGTACCGGTTGATACGATTAAAGTTATATTAATACTGAGTGTATAGTAATGATCGTAGGGATCATATTACAGATTGGACGGGTTAACTGATATTGATTGTTGTTACCTGCTTGCATGTGCTAAGGTGAGTTTCACGAGCCCCTTCTTACTGAACTGTTTTAAATATTTTCCAGGGGCGGAAAGCATGTTTATATCAAAATGTTTAAGTACATGCTGATTGCATGGAAATGAATGTATTTATATAATGTTTATTGTACGGGAATCGTACGGTAATGTATTAAGATGGTAATTGTCTGAGTTGTTAACATTGTAAGGCCCGAAACAGTGTTCTGGGTTAACAGTGTCCCCAGAGGTTATTAAAAGGGTTTCTGGGTTAACAGTGTCCCCAGAGGGTATTAAATGTGTTTCTGGGTTAACAGTGTCCCCAGAGGTTATTAAATGTGTTTCTGGGTTAACAGTGTCCCCAGAGGTTATTAAATGTGTTTCTGGGTTAACAGTGTCCCCAGAGGTTATTGGATGTGTCTCTGGGTTAACAGAGGTTTCACTTGTGGGCTCAGCATAATTACATCGATAATATTATATTTTGATATTGATATATCATGGTTTACTCGAATTGTGAAACTCACCAACTATTCGTAGTTGACCCGTTTTCTCACATGCTTTTCAGGTACAATTTAGATGAAGTGATTGCTTACGTGCTAAGTGCTTGATGTGTGTAAGATTTGTGTGCGGGATGTTAGGGTACATTATAACAGATAGAATTATGAATCGTATTGTATGATGTGTGTATCACCTAGACGGTAATGAAAGATGAGATAATGTAATTTTGAAGTATTTTAATGCATTCAGTTTTCTTTATAAACAATGTGGTTGATATCAGAGGTGTCTGTCGCATCCCGTTCACGTTTCCGCTGCGGTTGCGGGGTGTTACAGTTTCTATGGTGCGTCATCAGTAAAATATCTACCACAAGGGCAAATATGTCAAACACATAGCAAACATCGGTTAAATAATCACTTTTCATGTTAAATCAAAGATTTCAGCAGCTAAGTTACCAAGATAGATCTTAACACGTCAAGATTCCTCTATTTCATAAATAATATGTAAATAAAATCACCAAAAATCATCACGGAAGCACAACTGAGTTTGGTTTCTAAAAATATTTTTATTATATTTTTATTACATGCGGTTTTCTCACAATGATCAAAACAACACAGTAAGCACACAACAGTCATTATCAAGCGCAACAGAATTATATTTGCTATTTCCGTTGCATGGCTAATCCAATTAATGCAAGGCCAATTGTGTTAGATTCCGCAGTCAAATTATTAACTGCTAGAAGTGGAACCAACTCAATTGGTCTTGTCGTTTGTGAGATACATTAATCGCAAAACAGCCTACCAGAAGGCTTCCCGAATCAGACTAGCACTACATTTTTGTAAATTAACAAAACCTAATTTTCATACATCCAAAAATTACAAACTCAGACTTTTTAAAACTAGACTCGACCTACTACATCATAGAATCAATAATCACTTCAAAACACATCATTAGCATCTAGTTACAGTCGTTTTAACATGCAATTATGAATCTGTCCGGCATCAGTTTTCATCAAAAACTCAACAAATTTTTAACCTATGAACTAACAATCATGCATACAACCCTAGCATATCAAGAATCAACATGTTTAACAATTAGGATTTATGATCATCATGTTTTATCATGCAATTTTGTAACAACCCCAATTTAGGGCTAAAATCTTTTTTCTCTCAACCGGTATTATATGCCACGTAGCGAAAATGGAATACGGTTTAAAATCCAAAAGGAAATTAATGATGACTTAGTTAAGACTAGGTCCAACGGGTCTGACCTATATATATATATATATATATATATATATATATATATATATATATATTATCAAAACCCAGTAAAACAAAGATCAAAATACTAACATGGAACGAACTAGAAATGAAGCTTATGAATGGAACCCAAGTCGCGTCTCACATGAAACTCAGTAATACGAAACCCATGAACTTCTAGATAATATAGATCCAAAATAATAATAATGCAACAATGTATTATAGAAACAAATGAAAATTAATTTAGTAAACCTTCCCAAACTCCCCCTGGCCATCGATATATCCAAATAAGTTTGCATATTATTTTGGTCCTTTCTTGGTATATACAAATGTGATGAGATATCTGAGATAATGTTGAACTTTCAAAACAAAACATAAAATTTGAATTTTATAAAAGTTGAAAGTTTATTTCATCTCTTCTCTTGAATCCCTCTACCCTCTCCTACAAGATGTCACATTTTATTTTCTTCTAGAAAAAGGTTGACTTGAGCATAATATTATGAAGATTCACAAAATCTGATGATCATTTCAGGTTTACATATCTTTCCAAATCTCTAGTCCATGATGGCTACAACCCTAAGGTCAACCTCTACTTCATGATAGAAATAATTCTGTAAGATCCATGAAGTCTTAAGTCTTTCATCCTTCTCAAAACCCTCCAGATTTCGTTTTGTTCCGGCCATTGAACCCCTAAAAATCGATTCTCATAAGCCCTCAATCTAACCCAGAGTGCAACCTGTGAATACAAAGCATATGGTCTACAAATAAAGTAAATTCATATTAATATTAACTAGATTTATAAGTACTATACAACATGAAATTTTACAAAAATTAATCTGTGAACTTTAGGAAGTCAAATTAATAAACAAGATGATGTGTGTGGCTACAATAATATTACAATATAAATTAGTACGTCATTAGTAAACCCATATTTATAATAGAATATACATAAACTGATGAACATGTATTTATAAAACTTCTAGACTCTAGACGTTTATCTATAAACTTTAGTCCCGTCACTGGTTATCCTCAAAACTATGTAATTAAATCCCATCTTTCAAACCATCCCTGCCCATCAATAAAATGCATATGCTTTCTAAACATAATATAGTAGATTATTTGAAAACAGTTTTAGATAACATTACAAAATATTGTCATAATTTCAATAAACTTCCACACCTGTTATATATGTATATTTGTCTTTATTTTATTAACCTACAAAATCTAAGAAAATCTCCTAAGATTTCTTAAGATCTTTTGACTTATGAATCCATCCATATCTTTTAGAAATCCTAGTATATCTTCAAGAAACCAACAAGTCCCAATGTTGATATCAGAGATCACGTTGCACAATCCTCTGGCCATTCACCAGACTTGCAAAGACTTTGCACATCCATAAACAATTTCTATAAGAAGCCTATGATGATTCTTCAATCAGCCACATCTCAAACATTCCCTCTCAAAACCTTCCCGATTACTCTCTTGTTCCAGCCACTGGAGTCCCAAAAATCTACTCCTAGAAACCTCTTAATCAGTCCCAAGAGCCACAAAAAGATCATCAATCCTATACATGTTAGCCACCAAGAATTGTCCCTGTTTGTGAACCTCCTGTCCAATTTGTTTTACCGCGTAATCAAACCTTATAATTTTCATCATGGGTTAGGCTAAATGTACCCCCGGTTGCTTGTCATACCCCCCCTTGGAAAAACCAACTTTCATATTAACCCTTGAAATCATATAATTTCCAAATTAGCACAAAAGTAAGGATATAATATTATTTTTTTTTCACAAGTTGCGTTTTCTTTTTATGATTTCGAGTTTAGGGTTTTGGGTTTCGGTTTTAGGGTTCGGTTTAGGGTTTAAGGTTTCGGTTGTAGGGTTTATGGTTTAGGGTTCGGTTTCAGGTTTCGGGTTCGGTTTTAGGGTTTAGGGTTCGGTTTCGAGTTTAGGGTTTAGGGTTTAGGGTTTAGGGTTTAGGGTTTTGGGTTTAGGGTTTTGGATTTTTGGTTTATTTTGTAAAAGATAAAGTGATAAAATAAGGATATTATAAATATTTATACTATTAAAATTAAAAAAAAAAGATATTATAAATATTTATACTATTAAAATTAAAAAAAAGATATTATAAATATTTATAATATTAATATTAAAAATATTAATATTAAAAATTTTAATATTAAAAAAATAAATTAACAGTAATACTGGTAGTTTTTAATTTGATATATGTAGGGACTAATATTTTATAAATAATGTTAAGATCTAATTGTAATTTATGTAATAAGTTCAGGGGGAGTATATTTATTAAAAATGGAGTAAGGGGGTATGTTTAGCCGCACCTATATTTGCCTATCTATCTCTTAAAAGTCTCTTACATTTAACCAACGTCATTGGGTTGTAAATCCACCCAAATCCTATCATATCTTCCCGGAATCTTTTAAAATTTGTCCATAATATATTCAAATCCTCACTTTCCCAAGAATATCAATCAATCAATCATACCCAGTAAAATCCCACCGACAGCAGAGCTATAGGTAGGGTCTGGGGAGGGTGGGATGTAGGCACACCGTACCTCTATCCAAAGGAATAAAGAGGTGGCTTCCAGAGAGACCCTCGGCTCTAAGAACATGTGTATGAAGCAAAAAAAAGGAAATCAAAGTTTAACAGTTATATAAAAAACTACTACTAATTATAATAATATTAATAAAAAGGTCACAGTTTAACCGCAATATAAAAGCTAATAATAATAATAATAAAATATGTAAGGGAAATACCATTATGGTATGTGACATAAATAAGTTAAGTCTAAGCCCTAAGGTATTCAATTCTCTCTAAAAATCCTTAACTTTAATTCTACTCCTCCACGAATTCCTATCCTCAACCATGTCCTCGGAGAGGTTTAGGTCTATCCTCAACCATGTCCTCAACCAATTCCTATCCTCACTTTCCCAAGAATGGATATGGAAATCACGATGGCAGGCTCTGGTGAGCAAATCTCCAGAACTGTCAATCTTTCCATTCGTCTTCTCAAGCTTCTCTTTAATACTCCAGCAAAAATCTTTCCTCTTGAGTCCTCCTCATCTAACATGGGGCAATCACAAGGTGTTCAATAAGTTATTTGCAATAGTAGTCCAGTACCATCCTCTATCTTATAAGATTTTAATTTGGTTTACTTTGGTTAAAGTTCTCATCTTCTTGAACTCCAGCCCTCAATCTCGACCCAAGACCCTTGATTCATCTATTTTCTGCCTAGATCAATCAAAAACAAACCCAAGACATTCGGGTGCGATTTTTACACAAAAACTTCTCATTCTTGTAAGTTTATGTTACCTCTATGTGTTCAATTGATTCCTAATCGTCCGTAACATATTATCACCTATATTTACAGCCCTTGGACCCCATACTCGACCCACATCAGCTTTAATCAACCACAAGAAAGTCTCAAAAACAGACCCGGGTTCATCTCCATCAAGGTAATACCAAAACCGTTCTGAAAATCATTCTTTTCTCGCTTAGTATCTCTGTTTTTAACAAGAATTTGTTCTGAACTCCCTACCCTATCTTAACCATGTTTCTCACATAGCACTTGGACTCTCTTAAAGCTCATTATAATCAATAATTCAGCTCCAGAAACAGGTATCGATTTCTAATCGGTTCTTATGATTCCTCCGCATATATTCATGATTTTCACACAACATAGGCACACACACGGTATCACACACGTACAGCAGATAAAATAAATTGAGAGAGTATATTTTCTGAAAATAAGATATTTATAACCTATACACATAATTAAATGGGACAGAAACATATTTACATAGTATTAAAAATTTCTAAAATACATGTAAATACATCAATAAATGTGAAAACAATGAAATTTTTAACTAAATTTATTAAAAGTAATTCTGTAAAGTGTTGAAGTATTCTAAGGGCTTTCAGCAAAAGGAACCAACTTCATCTAATTTACATGACAACCACGCGCTAAACTGAGTTAAACGTGTTGAAAACCGACCCCATAACCAATATTAACAGAGTTTTCTAAAACTTGTACTGAAGAAACACTAAGTGACCCGGTGCAGATTATAGATAATCTGGGGGTTAAGTAATGTTTCCCACGAGAATGAGGTCCAACAGAGACGGTTGTTCTTCAGGGGACCTGCAAAACAAACACCGTAAGCTCGTCACTGAGAAGGGGGGGGTTCCTCCTTGTGACCACCCTCCGGCGTGAGAATCAGACTAGGTTGCTCTGAATATAAGTGTATATTGAGAGATTGCTAGATAACAGGATAGTAGATGATCTTACCATTCCAAGATGTTGGAGTATTTATAGCCGAAGGTAGGTTTCCTAGATGGTACAGCCGGCTGAATAGTATTCCTGTTCTACCAACAGTGGACTATGCACAGGCCATACTGGTTGGTGGATAGGTTACGGCCAACAGTAACTATGTCGGCTGCACTATTCCTCCAACTGTAGATTATGCACGTCCTATGTACTGTGGATTATACGCAGGCCATGCTGGTTGGTGAATAGGTTACGGCCAACAGTAACACTATTTCACCAACTGTAGGCTGCGCACGTCCTGCAGTAAGGGTTGGTGAGTAGGCAGCGGCTAATAGTGACAAACAGTACTAGAGGGTGCTCATCCTCGTACTGTTGTCGGTGAGCTGTCACCCTGTGATTGGCTCATGGGCTGTTCTGATCAGATTGTCTGTCCTATCCATACCTTGGTAGGTATAGTACAGATCTTTCAGAATCATACGGACTGGCTCACTTTGGCGGGATTGTTCCCGCCTTGCTCATTCCTTCATGTGACTACTGAAGGATCTATTGTCTTGTGCGTGTAGCCCTGCTGTCTGCGGGTAGCCTTCCCTGATGGCTTGTATCCGCAACTGCGGGAACAGGCGGGGTACTTCACCATTGGGAGGCTTTCCCTGCGTGTACAGCTTGCGTACTGCGCGTAAGGTTCTATGAGCATGGTGGGTCCTGCGGAAGCAGATGGCCTTTGCGCAGACGTCCCTGTTCAAGGTGAGTCTTGCGGGACCAACTGGGCTCTGCTGGGACCTACCTCTTCAAGTCCCCCTAGTCCAATGTTCTTCTCATGAATGTTTAATAAAGTGAGGTGAACTTTTGGACTTTAAGCAAGGGGTTTTGAAAAGGGTTTTTAGTTTTGAGGTTCTCCGTGGGGATTCTTCCCGCGGGTTTCCTAATGTCACTGCAAAAATTCCCGATTTTTTTGCTTGATCTTTGGGTATGATGCGGGTAGGTATGTAACCTTCTCGCAAGGCAGGAACGTTGAGTCACTTGTATATAGTCTCCATGAGGTTCTGGTGGTTTTCAACATAGTGATCAATTATGCTAAGACAACCAATTCCATTACGGAGTTTCAAACAATATAATTCTCGACGTTCCCGTTATGCGGGGATATTATTCCTCTATCCGCAAGCATTGCCTAGAAGATCCTTCTTGGTTTCAATTCTTTGCGGGTGCTAGGTATGTGAAGGGTTTTGCCTTAACACTGTACCCGCACCTGTCTTATAGTTATTTGATTGCCAAGGTATTCTTGGCTTCAATTCCCTGCGGGTGCTAGGTATGTGAAGGGTTTTGCCTTAACACTGTACCCGCATCCGGCTTATGGTTACTTGGTTGCCAAGGTAAGGGGTGTTTTCCCGCTTACTTTTGAATCTTTTTTGAATTTTGAATTTCAAAATTCGAAGAGTTGGTAGAAAGATAGGAACAGTCCAAACGTCTGAAACGTCGTGCGACGATTTCTTCTGACTGTGTCAGGACGTGCAGGAAGTTATGGTGACGTGACATTATATGGTCATTCCAGTCTCTTTTTCAGGCGCGTGGGCGCGATTTTTCGGGCGCGTGGCCGCGAAATTACTGGCACACGTCCTGTCAACAGCTGTTGCCAGCCTGCTTTTTGCCACGTGTCATAGTTTCATTGCACCCTCAATTTCTCTCTCCTCCGCATTAAATTCACCGCATTAATTGCGATTAGTATATAAAGGGGGAGAGGCCTCTTTGTAATCCACACTTTCACCTCTCTTCTTCTTCTTATTGATTTCCGGCAAATACTCCCCTTTTCAGGCAAGCATTTTCCCGAAATCACTTTCTTCTTTCTGCAAAATGTCTTCTCGTGATGCTGAAGCTGTAGCCGACGATAGGAGTACTCCTGGCGAGTGCCAGTGTGCTCTACCTGTCGATCAGTACCAGTACATCGTCAGGAAGTTCATGCTTGAGTCTCTCGAGCCTGAGTTTCCTGAATCCCACCAGACTGTGTACGATGCCCCCAGTGGCAAGATCGGGGTATATGCTGCATTCTTTGTTTATGGGAACCTTAGGTTTCCATTGACAAAGTTTGTGTACCGTGTCCTGGAGAGGCACGGTGTGCACCTGACCGAGGTGCATCCGATGGCGATTGCCAAGGTCCGGCACTTCGAGTGGGTGTGCCGGATTCTGGGTATTGAGCCCTACGTGGACCGCCTGATGACCTTCTATACTTGGAGGTGCGTCCAGGGGTGGTACACCCTGACAACCCGTATTAAGGGTTTGAAGATCTGCGTGACCGAGCGCAGTCTTCGATCGTGGAAGCGGGAGTTCTTCTACATCTCTGCCCGCGCCATCCCCATTGCTATGAAGTTCAAGAAGGGTCAAGCGCTTCCGAGCCTTCACGCTTCCAGCTACCAGGAGGCGGAATGGTTCGCAAAGATATCCCGGGTCCAATCTCCGGTTTACGGGTTTGCGGAGTCCGGGATGGTGCTGCTGGGGATGAGCCGGGTATGGAAGTAGGCGTCTCGGTTTCCTATCCTTCTCGAATACGGTTTGAACTCTATTCCTTATGGTATGTCTTGTCTTTCTTACTGATATTAGTTTATTTTCTAACTGTTTCTTTTCTTTCAGAGGGGAATAATTTGGAGTCGCTCCTGTTCCCGCGGGAAGCTGACAGTCCCGTGCGGGTGGGCACTCGTGCTCTGGACGACAATGAGTTGCCCATCCTGGAGCAAACGGCGGATAGGTTTGTGGAGGTCTATCCGCCGGGCCAAGAGATCCTGAGCCACCGGCGGCCAGGTAAGGAGATATTCTATCCTCAACCCCTCAATGCTGTACCCGCTGCTGGAAATCCTTACATCCTGTCTTCTTCTGAGGAATCCGCAGATGGTCCTCCCCTTGTGCGGAAGAAGAAGGCTGCCGGAGGGAAGGGAAAGGAGAAGGTGGCCTCCACGGCTGATCCGGTGCTTCTATCTGACACCGAGTCAGATAGTGAAGAGGTGGCGGGGAACCCTGGTGGTGAGAAGACCACTGCTCCGGAGGCTACGGCTGTTACCTCCGAAGCACCAATGACGACGACGGTGACCGGCGTCAAGAGACCGGCCCCATCGGGCTTGTCCCCGCCCCTTCGTACATTCAGGCTCAAGAAAACCCGTAAGTACAAATATTCTTTTTGTAGATTTATCATACTTCATAGATTAACACTTATCTTCTTATGCAGGCGTGGATGTTGACGCATTCCAGGGTGAAGTACCGGGTAGTACCTCTCCGCCGATGACGGTAGGCTCGGTCAGCCTACCTGAGGCGTCGACCCAGGCACCTTCGCCTGCTTCCGCTGGTCCAGTTGCTCAATCTTTTGAGCCAACTGTTCCAGCCGAGATGACGTCACCGCCGGCGGTGAGTGCAATTTTTACAGCATCGTTCACCGAGCCGGCGGTTACTGTTGCTGCTGACTCTTCGGCGGCGTCTGCGGCGGACACCATGCCTCCGCCATCGACTGCGGCGGAAACCATGCCGCCTCCGCCACCGGCCTCGACGGCTGGACCTTCAGGTACGCGCGGGACTTCTCGCCGATCTTTGCTACCTTCCCATCTGCCTGACCTGTTGGATGGATTTCCCTTAGGTTCAGGTGATGGGTTCGCTGGCTATCGGCCTGTGATCGACCCTACAGGTGCGTAGGGTTCTTTTGTCCTTTATGTAATTTTTATCATCTTTTCCTAACTGCTTTGTTTCTTTTGCAGTGTCGGATTCCAATGAAGTGTATGTTCCAAGATGGAACATACGCCGAGGAACAACCCTTCGTACCCCTGTGGAGTGCGTGGACTGGGCTCGCCACGCTGCTCCTCATGGTGCGTTGGGGGAAGCCATGGCTAGCTACTAGGAGGGTAGGCTAACCAATGAGCTTCGGGTTCTCCAGGCCCGGATGCAGCCGCGCGTCGAGCTGCTTTGTCGTGAAAACGACAAGTTGAAAGCAGCTCGCGCCAAGGAAGTATCTCAAGTGCGGGCTCTTCGGGAGGAGAACCAAAAGTTGGCCGCATCTGCTGCGGAGAAGGAGAAGGCCTTCAAGGCCCTCGAGGTTGAGGTTCAAGCGCGACTCGAGGCCCGCTCCAAGGCTGCCCAAGCTGTTAACGAACAGCTTCGGCTGGCTAAGGAGACTGCGAGGAACGCAACCGAGAGGGCCACCAAGGCTGAAGCCGTTGCTGAGCCTTTACGCGTGGAGAACGAGGAGCTCAAGGCTAAATTAGAGGCTCTCCAACGTGCTCATGATGCCTTGGCAATGGAAGATGCCAAGAAACTCCAGGAGATCCTGGACCAGAGGGGCGTGCTTGATCATACCGAGCGGAAGCTTAAGGGCGTTGAAGAGGCTGCTGCAAAGGAAGTGCTACTTGCCAACCTTAACAAAAGCGAAGCCGAACGCGCCTGCACCCAAGCCCTGGTTGATAAGGAATGGCTTCTTCGAGAAGCGTTGCCTCAGGTATTTTATCTTTACGTCTTCACGCTTTCCTTTGTACATAGAAAAGGTGTGACACTTGTATTTTCTTTGTAGGTTGTGCATCGGGTCTTCTCAGAGACATCCTACGACGATGCTATGAGCGCAGCCCTCAACGCTTCTCACGAGGATGGGGAACGGGCTGGCTTTCTGCTTGGTCTAGGGTTCGTTGAGAAAGGCTTCCCGCCTTCCAACTTCCCTTTGTACAATGTTGACACTGAAGCCATATATGACCAAGCAGTAAATCAATATGCTGCCTTCCCGCATCCAGTGGTGGAGAAGGTAAATGAAATTGCTGCTGCTGATGATGGGCTTGCTGTCCTTAGAGCTTTCCTTGAACCGTCACCCTCTGCCGATGGTGCGGGTCCAAGTGGGAGTGGTCCTGAAGCATGATCCAAAAGATCCCTTTCCGCCACTAGCGTAGATATTTGCTCTTGTACTTTTGTATGCGGGTATATACCCAGCAATGTTTGTAATTTTCAACTTGATGAAATAAAGAATGTGTTTTGTCCTTTTCTTTGTTTATTTTACGCATGTTTACACTTAGCAATTTCTTTAGTACTTAGATAAGTTAACTTTTTGACATGGTAAATTATAAGTTTATTTTTGCTTCCTCTTTCATGATTGTGCGGGTAGGACCGTCACTTGCACTTAGTAGGATGGCTAAACTTACATTTATCCTGCGTGGAAGTTTTCCTTATCTTTTCCCTGAAATTTTCCAAGTTTTCAGAATAAGTTAACCTTTGAACGTGGTAGATGATAGGTTGAAGTTTTGCTTCCTTGTTTGTGATTATGCGGGTAAGACCGTCACTTGCACTTACAAGGATGGCTAAACTTTACTTACATCTGACCTGCGTGTAGGTTTTCCTTAGAACTTTTTAACATTATTAGCTTTGTGTTTATGCGGGTTTTGCCGCCTTCCACACGCAACTACTTACTTCTTCTCGCATTGGTGCGGTGAATACCGGCACATGGGAAGTTCATAAGTTAAAGGTAAGGCTATCAACACATTGTGTAAGGAGAATCATTTCCATTAGAAGTGGCTCTAGGCCTTTTCTTTACAAGTTTGGAATTGATCTACATATAACATTTGCGTAATTGAGCTCCATTCCATGTTCTTGGGATAGGAGTGCCATCGAGCCTTTCAAGCCGGTATGCGCCTTTTCCCAGGACTTCTTTGATAATGTATGGCCCTTCCCAGACCGGGGCCAGCTTTCCTGGGCGCTCTTGGTTTGAAGCCTCGTTGTTACGCAGTATGTAGTCTCCTTCATTGAAGTTGCAGAGTTTTACCCGCGTGTTGTAGTACTTTTGCATTTGTCATTTGTAATTTTCTTCACGCACTGCGGCTAAGTCTCTGCGTTCCTCGGTTAGCATAAGGTCTAACCGTCTTTCTGCATCATTGTCTTCTGGCTGGATCAAGACCCTTGGTGAGGGTAAACCAATTTCGACTGGGATCATGGCTTCAGTGCCATAAGTGAGACTGAACGGGGTTTCCCCCGTACTGGCCTTTTTCAGCGTTCTGTTTGCCCAAAGGACGTGCGGGAGCTCGTCCACCCAGCCGGATCTGTGTTTCAAGAGTCTTTTCTTTATGCCATCGACGATGCTCTTGTTTGCTCTTTCCACCTCACCATTACCTTGCGGGTGTGCCACTGAGGTAAAGGTGTGGGTGATTTGAAGTTCTTTCAGCCACTGCTGTAGCTTCTTGTCAGCAAAGTTGGTGCCGTTATCGCTCACCAGATTCTGTGGAAGTCCAAAACGACAGATAATAAATTCCCAAATAAATTTTTTGATATGTTTTGCGGTTGTTTGGGCTAAGGGTTTTGCTTCTATCCACTTGGTGAAGTAATCGATGGCTACCACTAGGAACTGAACGTTTCCTGCTGCTGTGGGAAATGGGCCTGTCACATCGATGGCCCACTTCTGAAATGGCCACGAAGAAGTGACTGGAACAAGTTCGTTCTTCGGGCGATGCGTGTTGGGTGCGTAAAGCTGGCAAGACCTGCATTTTCTAGTGTATGCCAGTGCATCCATATGCATCCCCGGCCAAAAGTATCCCGCATTGTTCAGCTTAGCCACAACAGCGCGGGGACCTGCGTGAACTCCACAGATGCCCTCGTGTACTTCCCTTAAGAGGTAGTCAGCATCTTGGTTGTTCACGCATCTTAAAAGTGGGCCAAGAAAGTTACGTCTGTAAAGGTTGTCATTGATGAGTTGATAATTCAGTGCTTTACAGCGTAGTTTTCTTGCCTGTGTTTTTGATTCTGGTAGCGTTCCTGCTGCAAGGTAATTTATTATTGGTGTCATCCATGTTTCTGTACCGGTTTGGATGACACAAATTTCCTTGTGCGGGACTGATGGTGCTTCGAGGAGTTCAATGCGGATGTCCTTTCCCAAGTGGGTAAAGGCTAGTGATGCAAGCTTGCTCAACGCATCCGCAGATTTGTTTTCGCTGCGCTTGACATGTATGACTTTACAATCATTAAAATCACGCATAAGGGTTTTTGCCTGGGCGAGGTACAGGGCCATTGTGTCGTTCACAGCCGTGTACGTCCCATTTATTTGGTTGGCCACCAGCATGGAATCCACGTGGGCTTCCAAGTTTTTGACTCCCATTTTACGCGCAATTCTCAATCCGGCCAAGAATGCTTCGTATTCGGCTTCGTTATTCGTACTTGGGAAATCCAACCGAATAGCGTAAGTATACTCTTGGCCCGCTGGGTTGGTTAATTTTAACCCTGCGCCTGAACCCTCGTTGTTGGCTGCTCCATCAGTGTAGAGTCGCCAGATATCGTTAATCTCCTGTGCTGGGGAGGGTTGAGCCTCCTCCTGGCACTCTTTCTCCCGCGTAGCGGGGACTTCTGCAATAAAATCGGCCAGGACCTGGCCTTTTATGGCTGGTCTTGGCTTGTACTTAATTGCATATTCTCCCAATTCAATTGCCCATTTGGCTAGACGTCCCGATAATTCGGGTTTGCCTAGAACGTTTGAGAGTTTGAAGTTGGTGAGAATGGTGATTGGGTGGCCCTGGAAATATCGTCTTAACCTGCGTGAAGCGTGTATAAGTGCTAAGACTAATTTTTCGAGGGTAGAGTACCGGGTTTCTACGTCTATTAGTACACGGCTAACATAATAGATTGGCATCTGGATGCCTTTTCGTTCTGTTAGCAGTACTGCCCCGGTTGCTCTATCTGTTGCGGAAAGGTATAGGATTAACTCCTCTCCCGCTTGTGGTGCTGTAAGTGTTGGGAGTTCGATCAGGCGTGACCGAATCTCCTGAAAAGCTGCTTCCGCTTCTGGTGTCCAGCGGAAGTGCGTTTTCTTCAAGCAGTTTCTTAATGTTGACACGAAGGGAAACGACTTATCTGCATGGTTTGCCAAAAAGCGATTAAGTGCGACTAGTCGTCCATTTAGTGTCTGAGCCTGTTTGATGGTGGTAGGTGATTCCATTTTAACAATGGCTTCGACCTTTTCAGGGTTCGCTCTGAAGCCATCTTTAGTAACAATGACTCCCAAGAACTTCCCTTCTTCCATCCAAATGAACACTTGCTCGGGTTGAGCTTCATGTTTATCTTTCTGAGCGTGTTGAAAGTTTCTTCAATGTCTTTCAACATCGCTCCTGGCTCGGGGCTTTTGATGACCAAATCATCCATATAGACCTCCAAGTTTCTCCCGATCTGGGCATGAAACTCTTTGTCCATCAGGCGTTGGTACGTGGACCCTGCGTTCTTAAGTCCGAAGGGCATCATTTTATAACAAAATGTACCATCGGGCGTCCGAAACGCGGTTTTGTCCTGGTCATCTACGGCCATGTGGATTTGATGGTACCCCTTATACGCATCCAAGAAGCATTTAAGGCGAAATGGTGCCAACGAATCCACTTTTAGATCAATTTCTGGTAACGGATAACAATCTTTGGGGCATGCTTTGTTCAAATCTTTGAAATCTATGCACATGCGCCATTGTTTGTCATTCTTCGGTACCATTACGGGATTTGCAACCCATGTTTGATATCTACTAACGCGTATGATGCCTGCGTCAAGGAGTTCCTTGACTTGGGTTCTACACGAGTTAGTTTGTTCAGGCCCCATTACTCTGCGCTTTTGTACGATTGGCGTAACAGCCGGATCGCACTTGAGCTTATGCTCCGCCTTACTTCGGGGTACACCAGTCATGTCAGCTGGTGTCCACGCAAAGATGTCAGCGTTTTTCTGCAGTAGGCGTTTGAGTAAGGTGCGGGTGGGATCAACGATTGTTGGTCCAATGGTAACGGCCTGGTCGGGGTATTTGCCATTGAAGGCCCATTTTTCCGGTTCGGTGATGGTTGGTTTGGCCATTTTTGGTTTGGGTTTAGATGAGACAGATGCGATGCATACCTGGGGAATGCCAGTGATCATCGCTATACCCTCAGCTGTTGGCCATCCCATCATGCCGTGGACCGAAGATACCACGGCGTTGAATCTTGCCATCCCGTCTCTTCCGAATAGGATGTCGTACGTGTGGTGTGGCTTTCTCATCACGACAAAATCCACGTCCTCTGTGCGTGAATGATTCCCATCGGTAAGAGTAACGGGGAAAGATAGGATACCCAGGGGGGTTTCTGTGCTGCCATCAAACCCTTCCATTGAAGCGTAGACCGTTTCCAAGCGTTCTTTGTCTTCATCATCCAGCTTGTCAAAGAACTGCCTATACATCACCGTCGACGAAGCGCCGTTGTCAACAAGAGTGCGGGAAGTGATGTAATGCCCCAGCTGGCTTTTGATGACGATGGGGCCTTCTTTGCTGGGGCCTCCTGGCACTCGCGGGAAGCGCACCTCAGCTTCCTTCCACGCGCATGGTTCTGTCGCTCGTCTTTTTCTTCCTGCGACTTTGCCATGAACCATGTTGATGCTGATGTCGACGGGCTTTCGTCCGTTACCTCTGTACCGGTTGTCATTTCTTCCTCCCTTCCTGATTGATGCCACGAGATGTGCAAGTCTTCCATCCTTCACAAATGTCTCAACAATATCCTTCAGGGATGTGCACTCTTCAGTACCATGGCCCTTTGTCCCGTGGAAATCACAGGATTTGCTTTGATCCGCATTAGGTTTCTGCCGGATCAATGGGGCTTTTGGCCATGGCAATTTTTCCGTGGCAAATATCTCCGTGACGCTCTTTGTGAGTGGCGTCCACCGGTGTTTTCGGTTTGAAGGGTGTGTGTTGTCCCTTCCGCCAACAAGAGGGCGAGAGCTGGATGAGGTGTCAAAGTTTACCCTTGACTGCCAAATACCTAGCCGCCTCTTTTTGTTCTGCCGGGCGGTCCTAACGTTGTTTTCCCTTGTCCTCTGCGTGTAGAGGTGAGTACTCTGGGGAAGATCTCTTCCCAGCTGCTTCTCTGTCTCGGCAAAGCGCTTGGCTGCCGTCATGATGGCATCCCATGTGGATGGCATGCCGTCCTTACCCGTTAATGTGCGGATAAGCTCTGGGTACTCGGCGCCCTGGATGAAAGCGGCGCGAACGAGATCTTCGCTTACGTTGCCCAGACTCAGTTTCTTGGAGTTGAAGCGGGTGATGAAGTCTAGTAAAGATTCATCCTCCTCTCTCACGCAGTTGAGGATCGTCCACTGCTCTTCAGTATACTTCCTCTGCTGGCTGAAGTGCTGGCTGAACTTATTCTGAAAGTCCGCCCAGTCATATATGTGGTGGACCGGTAAACGATCGAACCATGCCCTGGCTGCTCCGACCAGAGTCATCTGGAACATGTAACACCACGTGGGCTCCGTCAAGTTACTGACGGTAGCCCCTTCGGCCATTTGAACAAATGCAAAAGTACTACAACACGCGGGTAAAACTCTGCAACTTCAATGAAGGAGACTACATACTGCGTAACAACGAGGCTTCAAACCAAGAGCGCCCAGGAAAGCTGGCCCCGGTCTGGGAAGGGCCATACATTATCAAAGAAGTCCTGGGAAAAGGTGCATACCGGCTTGAAAGGCTCGATGGCACTCCTATCCCAAGAACATGGAATGGAGCTCAATTACGCAAATGTTATATGTAGATCAATTCCAAACTTGTAAAGAAAAGGCCTAGAGCCACTTCTAATGGAAATGATTCTCCTTACACAATGTGTTGATAGCCTTACCTTTAACTTATGAACTTCCCATGTGCCGGTATTCACCGCACCAATGCGAGAAGAAGTAAGTAGTTGCGTGTGGAAGGCGGCAAAACCCGCATAAACACAACGCTAAAAATGTTAAAAAGTTCTAAGGAAAACCTACACGCAGGTCAGATGTAAGTAAAGTTTAGCCATCCTTGTAAGTGCAAGTGACGGTCTTACCCGCACAATCACAAACAAGGAAGCAAAACTTCAACCTATCATCTACCACGTTCAAAGGTTAACTTATTCTGAAAACTTGGAAAATTTCAGGGAAAAGATAAGGAAAACTTCCACGCAGGATAAATGTAAGTTTAGCCATCCTACTAAGTGCAAGTGACGGTCCTACCCGCACAATCATGAAAGAGGAAGCAAAAATAAACTTATAATTTACCATGTCAAAAAGTTAACTTATCTAAGTACTAAAGAAATTGCTAAGTGTAAACATGCGTAAAATAAACAAAGAAAAGGACAAAACACATTCTTTATTTCATCAAGTTGAAAATTACAAACATTGCTGGGTATATACCCGCATACAAAAGTACAAGAGCAAATATCTACGCTAGTGGCGGAAAGGGATCTTTTGGATCATGCTTCAGGACCACTCCCACTTGGACCCGCACCATCGGCAGAGGGTGACGGTTCAAGGAAAGCTCTAAGGACAGCAAGCCCATCATCAGCAGCAGCAATTTCATTTACCTTCTCCACCACTGGATGCGGGAAGGCAGCATATTGATTTACTGCTTGGTCATATATGGCTTCAGTGTCAACATTGTACAAAGGGAAGTTGGAAGGCGGGAAGCCTTTCTCAACGAACCCTAGACCAAGCAGAAAGCCAGCCCGTTCCCCATCCTCGTGAGAAGCGTTGAGGGCTGCGCTCATAGCATCGTCGTAGGATGTCTCTGAGAAGACCCGATGCACAACCTACAAAGAAAATACAAGTGTCACACCTTTTCTATGTACAAAGGAAAGCGTGAAGACGTAAAGATAAAATACCTGAGGCAACGCTTCTCGAAGAAGCCATTCCTTATCAACCAGGGCTTGGGTGCAGGCGCGTTCGGCTTCGCTTTTGTTAAGGTTGGCAAGTAGCACTTCCTTTGCAGCAGCCTCTTCAACGCCCTTAAGCTTCCGCTCGGTATGATCAAGCACGCCCCTCTGGTCCAGGATCTCCTGGAGTTTCTTGGCATCTTCCATTGCCAAGGCATCATGAGCACGTTGGAGAGCCTCTAATTTAGCCTTGAGCTCCTCGTTCTCCACGCGTAAAGGCTCAGCAACGGCTTCAGCCTTGGTGGCCCTCTCGGTTGCGTTCCTCGCAGTCTCCTTAGCCAGCCGAAGCTGTTCGTTAACAGCTTGGGCAGCCTTGGAGCGGGCCTCGAGTCGCGCTTGAACCTCAACCTCGAGGGCCTTGAAGGCCTTCTCCTTCTCCGCAGCAGATGCGGCCAACTTTTGGTTCTCCTCCCGAAGAGCCCGCGCTTGAGATACTTCCTTGGCGCGAGCTGCTTTCAACTTGTCGTTTTCACGACAAAGCAGCTCGACGCGCTGCTGCATCCGGGCCTGGAGAACCCGAAGCTCATTGGTTAGCCTACCCTCCTGGTAGCTAGCCATGGCTTCCCCCAACGCACCATGAGGAGCAGCGTGGCGAGCCCAGTCCACGCACTCCACAGGGGTACGAAGGGTTGTTCCTCGGCGTATGTTCCATCTTGGAACATACACTTCATTGGAATCCGACACTGCAAAAGAAACAAAGCAGTTAGGAAAAGATGATAAAAATTACATAAAGGACAAAAGAACCCTACGCACCTGTAGGGTCGATCACAGGCCGATAGCCAGCGAACCCATCACCTGAACCTAAGGGAAATCCATCCAACAGGTCAGGCAGATGGGAAGGTAGCAAAGATCGGCGAGAAGTCCCGCGCGTACCTGAAGGTCCAGCCGTCGAGGCCGGTGGCGGAGGCGGCATGGTTTCCGCCGCAGTCGATGGCGGAGGCATGGTGTCCGCCGCAGACGCCGCCGAAGAGTCAGCAGCAACAGTAACCGCCGGCTCGGTGAACGATGCTGTAAAAATTGCACTCACCGCCGGCGGTGACGTCATCTCGGCTGGAACAGTTGGCTCAAAAGATTGAGCAACTGGACCAGCGGAAGCAGGCGAAGGTGCCTGGGTCGACGCCTCAGGTAGGCTGACCGAGCCTACCGTCATCGGCGGAGAGGTACTACCTGGTACTTCACCCTGGAATGCGTCAACATCCACGCCTGCACAAGAAGATAAGTGTTAATCTATGAAGTATGATAAATCTACAAAAAGAATATTTGTACTTACGGGTTTTCTTGAGCCTGAATGTACGAAGGGTCGGGGACAAGCCCGATGGGGCCGGTCTCTTGACGCCGGTCACCGTCGTCGTCATTGGTGCTTCGGAGGTAACAGCCGTAGCCTCCGGAGCAGTGGTCTTCTCACCACCAGGGTTCCCCGCCACCTCTTCACTATCTGACTCGGTGTCAGATAGAAGCACCGGATCAGCCGTGGAGGCCACCTTCTCCTTTCCCTTCCCTCCGGCAGCCTTCTTCTTCCGCACAAGGGGAGGACCATCTGCGGATTCCTCAGAAGAAGACAGGATGTAAGGATTTCCAGCAGCGGGTACAGCATTGAGGGGTTGAGGATAGAATATCTCCTTACCTGGCCGCCGGTGGCTCAGGATCTCTTGGCCCGGCGGATAGACCTCCACAAACCTATCCGCCGTTTGCTCCAGGATGGGCAACTCATTGTCGTCCAGAGCACGAGTGCCCACCCGCACAGGGACTGTCAGCTTCCGCGGGAACAGGAGCGACTCCAAATTATTCCCCTCTGAAAGAAAAGAAACAGTTAGAAAATAAACTAATATCAGTAAGAAAGACAAGACATACCATAAGGAATAGAGTTCAAACCGTATTCGAGAAGGATAGGAAACCGAGACGCCTCCTTCCATACCCGGCTCATCCCCAGCAGCACCATCCCGGACTCCGCAAACCGGTAAACCGGAGATTGGACCCGGGATATCTTCGCGAACCATTCCGCCTCCTGGTAGCTGGAAGCGTGAAGGCTCGGAAGCGCTTGACCCTTCTTGAACTTCATAGCAATGGGGATGGCGCGGGCAGAGATGTAGAAGAACTCCCGCTTCCACGATCGGAGACTGCGCTCGGTCACGCAGATCTTCAAACCCTTAATACGGGTTGTCAGGGTGTACCACCCCTGGACGCACCTCCAAGTATAGAAGGTCATCAGGCGGTCCACGTAGGGCTCAATACCCAGAATCCGGCACACCCACTCGAAGTGCCGGACCTTGGCAATCGCCATCGGATGCACCTCGGTCAGGTGCACACCGTGCCTCTCCAGGACACGGTACACAAACTTTGTCAATGGAAACCTAAGGTTCCCATAAACAAAGAATGCAGCATATACCCCGATCTTGCCACTGGGGGCATCGTACACAGTCTGGTGGGATTCAGGAAACTCAGGCTCGAGAGACTCAAGCATGAACTTCCTGACGATGTACTGGTACTGATCGACAGGTAGAGCACACTGGCACTCGCCAGGAGTACTCCTATCGTCGGCTACAGCTTCAGCATCACGAGAAGACATTTTGCAGAAAGAAGAAAGTGATTTCGGGAAAATGCTTGCCTGAAAAGGGGAGTATTTGCCGAAATCACTAAGAAGAAGAAGAGAGGTGAAAGTGTGGATTACAAAGAGGCCTCTCCCCCCTTTATATACTAATCGCAATTAATGCGGTGAATTTAATGCGGAGGAGAGAGAAATTGAGGGTGCAATGAAACTATGACACGTGGCAAAAAGCAGGCTGGCAACAGCTGTTGACAGGACGTGTGCCAGTAATTTCGCGGCCACGCGCCCGAAAAATCGCGCCCACGCGCCTGAAAAAGAGACTGGAATGACCATATAATGTCACGTCACCATAACTTCCTGCACGTCCTGACACAGTCAGAAGAAACCGTCGCACGACGTTTCAGACGTTTGGACTGTTCCTATCTTTCTACCAACTCTTCGAATTTTGAAATTCAAAATTCAAAAAAGATTCAAAAGTAAGCGGGAAAACACCCCTTACCTTGGCAACCAAGTAACCATAAGCCGGATGCGGGTACAGTGTTAAGGCAAAACCTTCACATACCTAGCACCCGCAGGGAATTGAAGCCAAGAATACCTTGGCAATCAAATAACTATAAGACAGGTGCGGGTACAGTGTTAAGGCAAAACCCTTCACATACCTAGCACCCGCAAAGAATTGAAACCAAGAAGGATCTTCTAGGCAATGCTTGCGGATAGAGGAATAATATCCCCGCATAACGGGAACGTCGAGAATTATATTGTTTGAAACTCCGTAATGGAATTGGTGGTCTTAGCATAATTGATCACTATGTTGAAAACCACCAGAACCTCATGGAGACTATATACAAGTAAGACTCAACGTTCCTGCCTTGCGAGAAGGTTACATACCTACCCGCATCATACCCAAAGATCAAGCAAAAAAATCGGGAATTTTTGCAGTGACATTAGGAAACCCGCGGGAAGAATCCCCACGGAGAACCTCAAAACTAAAAACCCTTTTCAAAACCCCTTGCTTAAAGTCCAAAAGTTCACCTCACTTTATTAAACATTCATGAGAAGAACATTGGACTAGGGGGACTTGAAGAGGTAGGTCCCAGCAGAGCCCAGTTGGTCCCGCAAGACTCACCTTGAACAGGGACGTCTGCGCAAAGGCCATCTGCTTCCGCAGGACCCACCATGCTCATAGAACCTTACGCGCAGTACGCAAGTTGTACACGCAGGGAAAGCCTCCCAATGGTGAAGTACCCCGCCTGTTCCCCGCAGTTGCGGATACAAGCCATCAGGGAAGGCTACCCGCAGACAGCAGGGCTACACGCACAAGACAATAGATCCTTCAGTAGTCACATGAAGGAATGAGCAAGGCGGGAACAATCCCGCCAAAGTGAGCCAGTCCGTATGATTCTGAAAGATCTGTACTATACCTACCAAGGTATGGATAGGACAGACAATCTGATCAGAACAGCCCATGAGCCAATCACAGGGTGACAGCTCACCGACAACAGTACGAGGAGGAGCACCCTCTAGTACTGTTTGTCACTATTAGCCGCTGCCTACTCACCAACCCTTACTGCAGGACGTGCGCAGCCTACAGTTGGTGAAATAGTGTTACTGTTGGCCGTAACCTATTCACCAACCAGCATGGCCTGCGTATAATCCACAGTACATAGGACGTGCATAATCTACAGTTGGAGGAATAGTGCAGCCGACATAGTTACTGTTGGCCGTAACCTATCCACCAACCAGTATGGCCTGTGCATAGTCCACTGTTGGTAGAACATGAATACTATTCAGCCGGCTGTACCTTCTAGGAAACCTACCTTCGGCTATAAATACTCCAACATCTTGGAATGGTAAGATCATCTACTATCCTGTTATCTAGCAATCTCTCAATATACACTTATATTCAGAGCAACCTAGTCTGATTCTCACGCCGGAGGGTGGTCACAAGGAGGAACCCCCCCCTTCTCAGTGACGAGCTTACGGTGTTTGTTTTGCAGGTCCCCTGAAGAACAACCGTCTCTGTTGGACCTCATTCTCGTGGGAAACATTACTTAACCCCCAGATTATCTATAACTTGTACCTACTCTATAAATATCATAAATCTGTAAGTCGTCCAAGTTTTTTTATAATAGTTATTATAATCTTTACCGGTTAATATAATCATAGGAAAACGTACACTAGCAAAAATAGTCAAGACCGAATCTATAAATATAAAAGGTTGTAATTTTACATGTCACTAATCTTTTTCAAAATGAAATTACAACATCCCGAACCTTCTTAATTTTTATAAACTTAAACTCGGAAATGCATTATTTATCTAACTTGTTATCTATCTTATCACATAACTAATAGTATTATATAGTATTACAACCTAAGTCTGAAACATCCAATATTGCGACCCTCTAATTAGGAAAACTTTGTTCTAACTAAATCGTGTCACAATTTTCAAGCATAAACTCAAGTATCATTAGAAAATACAAAGCCCAAACTTCTAAGGTCAAAAACACATATTATATATATGGTGCATATTACTTTTTATGACACGATTTATGAATTTAGGATGTCTATCATTTGGAGCCGTTACCGGCGTAGCGTACAGAATCTGTTAGTATTCTTGTCTCCACACGTAGACCCGTAGACCCAGGTAAGTTCATGCACTACCCTTTTTCTTAAATTTTTGGGGTGGATACATGCTTCTATATGTTTTTAAAACTATTGGTGTATTATTAATCAAGACCATTTTAGCTGCCATAAACAATCCCCGACTTTGTAGCACACTCATTAACTCCGAAAGGAGCCACGGGATATATGGGTAATACTATCTGGGAGACCCCACACACAGTGGGCCTACATCATGGGACGACCACCTGCTGAATGATAAAATGTATACCTTGTGACATATATCCGCGCTATTTTTAACTTATGTTGGCAGACATAAGTGTAATTTGACCCATAACAATAAGGGGTATGGGTAAGGGGTATTTATTTTAGATGTTCACGGGTCGTGGACAAAGGTTTGATTGTGAACTTGCTTAATGTGCACCATATTATTTAGATCATTTTTATTTAAATGTTTTCATAACTTAAACTTATGAACTCACCAACTTTTTAGTTGACCAAATTATTTTAAGCATGTGTTCAGGTACCTCTTTTCAAGATGTGGAATATATAGAGAATTAGATATGAGTGTTTGGAGATAGAAGACCCTCTTTAAAAGACTTAAATCAAACCGTAGAGATTAACCCGAAGAACCCATGATGGATTTTAGAGCATATCTTCTAATTATATGGTAGTTGAACTTATTGCTTGTAGTTGTACTTGACATTTGATTGTAACATTGACCTAGTGTCTTAATATAAGATAGTTACCCTATTTCCGCTGTGTTTTGGTTGGTATTTAATCGTCACGTCCAGCCCCCCTAGTCGGGGTGTGACAAATTAATTGGTTGAATAGATTAGATATAGTGTTTAATTTACCCAGTTAGCCTCTTGGATCTTCAAATCAACTTGTAAACACCTTGTATGTATGTGTGTGTGGGTTCGATCGATCAAGAGAGGGGATTGGGGGGGGGGGGGCTGCCGTCGACCAAGAGAGGGAGGGAGGGAAAGGTTAGGGTTTATTATTTTAAATTGTTTATATAATGATTAAATATTTACAAGTTACAACTAGCACCTTCAACTTTTATCTTGAGAAATTTTTGCATAACTTGCTTATTTTCTTCATGATATGAGGTTATACATGTAAGCACCAGGTAACACATAAACGTAACAAATAATTATATCAAATACTTGTTTATGATATAAATTACTTGTTCACCAATGTCTTGAGTCGACTCGTGTGTGTTTTGGTGAAACTCCGGAAGACTACTTGTGTAACGATTGTCATGTGTTATTTAACTCTAACTAAATGTAATTTGAAACGCGTTAACTGGACTGACATAGCTTATGTGTTCTTGAGTTTGAATTAACGGAGTACGTATTAACGGAGTTACCTGAAATTGACGAGTGTCACATCATTCCCATGTTGAAAGAATTTTCGTCCTGAAAATTTATTTCATGTCGCGATGGCTGTTTGAAAAAGGCAAAAATTTTCAGTTTGTCACACTAGAGTTAATAGTTGAAACATGAAGATTTACAAAGATTGTTAAAGTTGCTAAATAGGGAAACTTTAATTTATGAAATGTTGAAACTTGGATTTTGATGCGAATACTTATAATGAATGTAATCAATATGTGATTAATAGCAACTTTAAACTAAGATAGGGTGTATGATTAGAAACATGGATTAGTTAAAACATTGGTTAAAATGGACAACAAGTTACTAGATATGGATACTTCGTTGAATGGTAAATTGAAAGAATAAAATGGGAATAGAACACTTAGAATGCATGAAACCCTATCAAACTAATTGAATGATTTAAACATAGAATTGTACTTAATCAAAGTGGAAGAGTAGAATCACATAGAATTATCAAATATTAAAAGTTACTAAAATAGGAAAACTTTATTAGAACAACATTTAGAAATATTCATAAAATTCATGACTTGTGATTTGAATGACTGATTAGAGATTGATAAAGATAGGAATGATATAAAAGTGATTGATTATAAAGAATCGATTCTTCTAAAAGTTCATATTTAACTTTGTTAAAAAGAAACATACTTTAATCACGAAGTAAGAATCTTACAAAATGGAATAAGAACTCTTTATTGAAAAGTAAGATTTTGACTTGTTATTAACTTATAAAATAGGTTGAGGATTTGGACTTTTGGAGTATTTAATAATATTTTCACATATAAAAATAACAAGTTTAATTAGTAACACTGTTAATGAAATTAGGATACGAACAAGGAACTTAAAACTCGATTAAACATGTATTGTGAAACTATATAATCAAAAGTGGAATTTATGGTGTATTATGTATGCGATTAGTTCATAAGATAATTAGTATGGAGTTGTTCAACTTATTTGACTTGTCGGTAACGTTAATAATCGAAAAATCGGCTTTTTAAACGAAACCGACACAACTCTTAGGGACTGTTTTAGAACAGCCCTTAAAGTTATAAAATACTCATATATATATATATATATATATATATATACATATATATATATATATACATATATATATATATACATATATATATATAACATAAGTTGATATATGATAAAAGGACAAGATGATAAAACTTAGTCCTATACGGTTCGTGTTGCTAAAAACCGACACGAAAATATTAAAAAGTTGCTATTATAAGAAAATATTAACAAAAATAAAAATAATATATTTTCATAAGTTAACTTATAAAACTTGACTAATATATGTAAAATATGTAATATTCCATAATATATATAAGCTACATTTCGCACGAAAAGAGAAACGGTTAATTCTAAACATAAAACCGACAAAACCGACAAGATTTATGAAAAACAAAAGATTAATATTTTCTTAAAACTTTCCAGCAACTGAATCTTAAAATATTTTATTATATTAATATATTTTAGTTGTTTATTAATTGATTTAGTTAATTAAATAAGAGTTAACGGAAAACCAAACTATGTGTACTAAACTTTTATGCCAGTATGTGTTCGATATAAGGAACAAGGGGTTGAACACTAAAGCGAGGGTGGGAGAATTGGATATGAAGAACGGGGTGATCGAGCCATGCGTGTGCTACTTTATGAGCATACATTAGATTTGGCTCACAAGTAGTATTAGTAGTATGTTAGATTGTTGTGTAATCTAACTTGTGAACTGTAGTCTTTTGGATATTTGTAGTAATTTGGTTGGTACTTATGGGTGGTTAAAGGTGTAGTATGTATTACACCTAATTTTGTAGGTTTTGGTAACTCTATTACTATATATAACAGAGATAAGAGAGAGAAAATAATAGTGTTGAAATTTAAAAGTTGTGCCACCATTTAAGCATATGTTACAATATGTTGAAGCAAGCATATATATTCCTTGAACAAAAGGGTCAGCTTAAACTTCTGAGTCAATCATCGTTGAATAAGCCAATCCAGTCAGGCATACTAAAGAAGCAAGCATATGGAATCTCTCCCACACCCACATCAATCCTCAAACCGTAATCACCATTGAAGATCCGGTGCCGAAGAAACGAGCTTCAAGGTTCTTGTGTTCCAATCATGCCTATATTGATTCTAAATCTCTATCACACATATATTGATTTGTTGTCTCTTAAAATTACAGATTCAAAACCATAAAAAGTCCTATTTCTACACTACCTCTATTATTCAGTTGGATTTCTGCTATGTATTAGTTAGTGTGTATCCGGTTCAGTTCACTTTCTATTATTGATTCTCAGTTTTAATTAACGTATTTCTGTTTGTGGGTCTTCTATTGGGATTTTGTATCCATTTTGAGTTTTACGTTTGATTGTTGTACTCTAGGGTTTTAAATGTAGAGCTTTATTTTGCTGGAGTTGTATCTTTATTGATTACATATTAGATGGAACCGAAGTTCATTTTTTATTTTTATTTATTATGCAGAATGGTAGCCATGGATGTTGCTTTCTCTTATAAAACTACAATAAAGGTTGAGGCTTGTGCCAAAATTTCCATCAAATTTTCCTTGCTTTGTTATATAATCTATATTTTTTATGTTTTGATAATATCTTGGTTTTTAGGAGATATGTTGGATTATTGGATTTGATTCTTTGTTATCATGGAATAGTATGTTTTCGGTCGAAAGCTATTGTTATGAAGTATTTATTGTGAGCCAAAAGGCTTCAAGATCCATACAATTCTTTTTAACTTTCCAATTTGACATTTGTGTATGCATAAAAAATAACAAAAAGTGTCTGAGTCGGGTTGGTTATGATTTTTTAAAAATAAACTATTTATTGGTTGAGGTTACAAATGAATTAATCATTGGTTTCAAGTTTAACCATTTCAAGTTCATTCCAGCTAATATGTACAATTATATTTTTGTTCAAATTAAAAATTTAGGTAATAGGGGAACAGATTAGCAAGGATAATAGGATGTTCACGGTTTGGTTTCAAACCCACAATGGTCATCGATTTGGTTTCACAGTTGGTTTATTTTCTTTAACTCTTGGTTGGTTGGTTTCAAATACATTAAGCCGTAGTGAATGGTTTGGTTTATGGTTTATACCAAAAACCGTTCGTATTAAACCGAACTGGACCATTAGATTTTACAATATATATTATAGCTTTTGTATATTTATTATACAATATTTTATCTTCCGTATCATTAGATTTAATTAAATAATTTTAAGTATGTCTGTGTGTTACTTATGCATTGTGCAGCCCAGTAATAAGTTTGGTTATTTTGGACAAAATTAGTCATTCAGTGGTATTATATGGATAGCGCTTTTGAGAAAAACTCTTTTGAATTATATGGTTAGTTAATTACTTGGTTATTTTGAATATTTCTATGTATATTGAATAATATTTTCCATTTATTATTTATTTAGATTTTATCTAGGCACAATTAACTTAAACCAGGAAACCAAACCGGAACCAAACCGTTAGTAACAGTTCGATTTGGTTGGTTTAGTTTTAATTTTGAACAGTTCGGTTTCGGTTTTGGAATATCAAAAACCGTTATGGACGGTTTGGCTAGTGGTTTTTCCTAAAAACGTCAAAACTGGACCATTAACACCCTTTTAGGCATTGCTGAAGTTACACATTCGCTGGTTATACAATCTACTATATTATTACATATGGTTGGTATTTGTATTAGCTTACAAAAATGTTTATCAGAATTGTTATATATAGGAGCTGAAATATTTTTAAAGATAATAATCACATAACTCTACTGATAGATTCAACTTTTAAATAAGAACACTTAAGGTAGTGTTTTTTTATCACAGGGACGTGAGTAGCCGAAGCCTGGATGGTAAATTCGTTTCTTAATATGGAGATTTGGTAATTGTCTTGATGGCATCTATTTCATAAGAAGAGAGTTTCATGTAATAGTTTTGATCAGTTGAAGGTTACGTTGGCAAATATTAAGGTTAGTATATTGAATAGGGGTGTGGTGTGCGTGAGTCAGTTCAGTTTTTCAGAAATGAATACATGCAAAAGCGAAACTGAATTGGAAAGTTGGTTTTTGAGAAAACAAAAACCAAACTCATGCTTTTGTGTTGGGTTTGGATAGTTCAGTTCACGCATGCTTTTGAAATTTTATTCGATAAACACCCATATATAATAACAAAGTCATAATAATTAATTCATATTTTTTGTATTTGATTTGATGAATGTGGTGTATATGCTTTTGATGATGAAGACGCATATTATGTTGAAGACCTTAATAATGATGACCATGATGGTATGTGTTCAACTAATTAGTATAATATGGGTTTTGTGTGTATCTCATAGTTTTGATTTTTGAGTTGATCGAATAAACGTTTTTGGATTTATATAAGGTGATGGAGAGGGAAAGAAGAAAGATTTGACAAAACCAAACCACGCGATCACCGGTTATGGACCTGTGCAGACAATCAGATTTTTTTAGAAACTTTCGCGCCACTGTATAAACAAGCATAAAATGCTATTGCATAACCTGTCAATACAAAAAACGAGATATGAATTATATGTCTATTGGGTGACCTTTAATTTAGCAACCCACCATTCCCGGACCAAGACAGTTGTGGCTTGTAGCTGAACAAAAGAGATCTTATTTTAATGAATTAAAGGTAATCCGGTTGCAATCAAAGAAGAAAAAGTTACATGCAAACTTGTAAAAGTGTGATTTTTGCGGAGACGATCTTTATCAACCTATTGGGATGACAAGAAGCTACTGGTACTTATTGAAATGAAGAGTGGTGGTCAAACAATGCAGAAGAGGCAATTGAGATGTGTAAGGTGTATAACTAAAAGATATTATCAAAATGCAATTAAACAGTTGACTCACGAATGTTTCCTTTTAAATGGTTAATGTTTTCTTATTCATGCGGTTTATTGCATTGAAGCGATGTTAATGACTTATGTATTTTCTTATTCATGTTTATGACTTCTTATACTTAATTATGTAACGCCAATAATATGGATCAACTTCGCCAATGCTACAAATTAGAAAACTAACAAAAGTATTTCGAGAGGGTTGATAAACTAACATGAAATGAGTACCACGCTGTAAATTAGGGTCACTGCGGCATCGGACGAGTTTCCTACTATATATATATACATATATATATATATATATACACGCACACACACACATATATATATACATATATATATATATATGTAATCATAAACACAGACACTTACAATTAAATCTAGATCAAGAACTTTGAAGATTAACAACTAGGAGGAAGATTAGGGGGAAGTATCATCACACTCACACCCATCTCTTACTCATTTTCATTCTTAGATCCTCAAGAACACAAGTAAGTCATGTTTATAAGTTGATTTCTATGGTTAATTTAGTAAGATTAGGTGTTCTTGAGATTGAGATTGAACTTGAAAGTTTGAAATTATGGATATTGATGTTTGTGTATGTGAGCCGTATGTATGTATGTGTGTGTAAGAGGATGGATTAAACCCACTTATACATACATACATTCATCTTGAAGTTCATACTTTGATTGTTAAGATTTATTAGAAACATTGTTGAATATTTGGTATTTAAGTGTAATCATGGATGAAATTGATGTTTGTGTTTGAGGTTAGGAAGAATTTTTGGTTAGTTATTGATAAAAAGGATTGATAATATGGACACGGATTATTGAGAAATTGTTGTTAGAGATAAACAAAACAAGAGTTTGTTAATAATTGAAATTTGGGGATTTTTGGATTTTCAATTAATTATGGATTTTGGATGAATTGATGAATCAAAATTGATATGGAATAACTTAATTGAAAGTAAGAGAGGTTATATGCTAGAATTAATAGTTGGAACTTGAAGATTAACAAGGATTGTTAAAATTACTAAATAAGGAATCTTAAATTTAAGAAAAGTTGAAATTTGGATTTTGATGTGCATACTTGTGTTGAATGTGATCAGTATGTGATTAATGGTAACTTGAAACTAAGATAGGATGCATGATTAAAGGATTGATTAGTTTAAACAATAATTGAATTAGCAAAGAACTTACTAATTAAGGAAACTTTGTTGAATGATAAATTGAAATAACAAAATTGGATATAACACTTAGGATGCATGAAACCCTATCAAACTAATTGAATGAATTAAACTTAGAATTGTACTTAATTGAAGTGGGAGGACTGAATAAGATTGAATTATCAAAAATTAAAGTTACTTAATAGGAAACTTTGTTAGTAAAACCCTTGGGAAATTCATAATTTGGTTGGTTAATGAACTACTTGAACTTATACATAAATGATATGATTATTTGAACATTGACATTTAGGTATTAATATGATATTTGTTTATATAAAAAAATAACAAAACTTGATTAGTAACATTATTAGTAAAAATAGAATATCAACTAAAAACTTGAAAATTGGGTTAAACGTGTCTTGTGAAATGATTTGATCAAAACTGCAATTTATGGTAAATTATATGTCAATATTTGTGTGCTTAGTCTATAAGATTATTAGAATAGACTTGTTCAATTTATTTGACATGTCGGTAACGTTAACGGTCGAAAAATCGGCTTTTTAAACGAAAACGAAAAAACTATTGGAGACTGTTTAGAACATCCCCTAAAGTGGTAAAATTCTCATATATAACATAATTTAATACATGAGTAAAAGACAAGATAATAAAACTTAGTCCTAAACGGTTCGTGTCGCGAAAACCAACACGAAAACGTTAAAAAGTTGTTATTTTACGAAAATATTAACAAAAAAATGAAAATAATATATTTTCACAAGTTAACTTATAAATATTGATCAATATTCAAGTATTTCATATGTATTATAAGTTACATTTTAAACGAAAAACCGAAACGATTCATTTTAAGCATAAAACCAACAAAACTGACAAAACCGATGAAACTGACAAGAATTGTGAAAAATAAAAGATTAATATTTTCTTAAAACTTTCCAGTAACTAAAACTTAAAATATTATTATATATTTTAAGTGTTTATTTATTTGACATAGTTATTTAAATAATTATTAACGGAAAACCGGACTACGTGTACTCGTTAACATTATAAGAACTTAATTGCTTATGTGCTTGTGTGGACACTAGATTAAGATTAATAAACTAAAAAGAGTTTATTATAAAAACTAAAACCTAGTTTTTATTAACGAAACGTGTACTAATATAGGACACGAGACTTCGGAATGAAAGGTGGCAAACCGTGAGTTTCTCTATCGAACCCCCTCGATATTTAACTGGAAATGTTTTCGAAACGATATTTAATTGTGTTTTGGGGAAAAGCATATTCTTCATTACATATTGATTTCATTGTTGTTTTATAAAGACATTTTATTTTAAAAATTGGTGTATAATGCGGGATGAATTTAGTTTGCTAAATAACTATTAACCGAATTACTAAGGGCACAGAATTATGGGTAGATCTAATCGGGGTGACGCCCTCCACTTCCATTCTTGTTGGGTTAAAAGTGGGTATATTTTGAGTATGGTATGTTTCGAGTTATAAACTATGATAGTCATATGTAATGTTGTATTCTTAGCTAGTCTACAACAGCTCAATTTGTTTAAGAAATGAAATGCCTACTGTTTGTGATGTAATGACGGTAGATCATTACACACGAATTGATATCGGATTTGATTATTAAATGGATTATGTTTTCGACTCATATATATATATATATATATATATATATATATATATATATATATATATATATATATATATATATATATATATATATATATATATGGACTATTTTTATTATAAAGGGAAACTCACCAGCACATTGGGTTGATCGATAATATAATATGCTTTTCAGGTAATTAAATGAAGAATGGAAGCTTCGCGAAGAACGCGGGAAAATAGTGACGTGTGTTTGAATGAAGAATGTTGACTTTATGTAGAACGTATAATTTGAATAAAAACCGTGTAATATGATACGTGTAATAACTCTGATAGTTAAATAAAGTTCAACTTCCGTTTGAAATGTATACTTAAATTTGATTGGCTGAAACGACGTCTGTCACCACCCGAAAGACTTGGTCAAAGTCTTCCGCTGTTTAAATTAAGGATTTCGGGGTTTGACAGAAGTTGGTATCAGAGCCAATGGTTATAGTGAATTAGAAATTTTATGTAAAAATTTTTAAACTATAACCCGTATATTCAAACACACGATTCTCCCTCCTCACGAAGCAAATGTATAATCAATTAAATGATTATATTTTTTTTTTAAATAAATAAAATAAGAATATAAATGAATGAAAATAATAATATTAATAGGTAAATAAATAAATAGAGTTGTAAAGTTTAAAGTTTTATCTATATGAATATATAGATATATTTTATTAACTAGCGATTATAGATTACATGTCACAAAAGCATAGTTCACACACTATTATCAAGATCCGCAACATCGACAGGTGGTCGAAGGACCGCCCCCAACGACCTCAGTTGTGTCGTCAATCGTGCACTGCGCTAGTGCCTTTTCTGTGAATCTCAATATTCCTTTTATAGAAATTATTCACACACTCATAGAACCTAGTTCCCACTAACCTTAGGCCATATTTCATCTTCCTACGCTAGATCCGTTAATTGTTGCTAATTAGAGGATAAGGATGCGTACCTCTCTCTCCAGATTCTCATGATGCGTAACTCCGTTATTAATATTATTGTTATTTTAATTCTTAGAACCTATTTAGGGAATACTTAGACTTCTAGTAACTCCCTCTTATTAATCTGGTTAGATATCATATACCTTAGATATTTTGGTAAGGAAAATTTAAAAACTTGTGATTGGTGCTAATTCGTATTCACACCTCTTTAGTTGTTAGTTTAGTAACTCTAAACAAGTACGATAATTTTCCATTATCACGATGATCTTTTGGGTTGATTTATTGATTGTTATGTGGTTGTGAATATTTCCTATATTTATTCACACGCCTTCAATAATTAATAATGACCTTTGTCTATTTCTGCTATTCG
>NW_027499830.1:0-101818 GCF_021521415.1 Bidens hawaiensis | reverse complement strand
CCAACAGTAGAGGTGGCCACAAAGTGTCACCACCGGATCTTGGACGGTGTCTAGACATATATTACATTCGAAAGTGCCGGAACCATAATTATTTTCAGGTTTATCAATAGCTTTAGCCATGGGAGTTTTGTACGTAAATATGTGAATGGTTGTAATCAAACACGATGGAGTGTGTTCTTATACCGGTTAGAATAGCAAATATATAGATTTAAAAGTTGTCCTGTTACTCTAAGGAAAAGTAATAATTTCTCTTCGAAACTTCCAAAACACATTTCTTATTTATTCTATTCAAAGTAACCACGTCTATTTGGTCTTCTGTGTAGACTAAATTTGAAAAGGTTTGAATAAGATCCAAATTATATAAAGATATAATTATTCACAATTTTTTTTAAATGGTATGTTACCGACAGCATCTATGAACATTAGATTCGAAAACAAATGATGTGATCTTCTTTTCTTTGTGTTTCCAGACAGTGGCGGAACCAGAACATTTTATCCGGAGGGTCACAAAATAAACATTATTTTTTATACCGTAACTAAATCTTTAAATCCACACAGCTAATAATCTTAATATATTCTTAACAAAAGTTTTGCTTGAATTGTTTTAAGTGTAATATCCCAATATTATGTCTCTAAATAACAAAATAATGTTAAAAGGGTTAAATAAATTTGTTAAATTGAAACATAAATAATAAAATTAATGACTTAGTTATATATTTTTTTAAAGGATTGAAAACTTTAAGAGAAATCAAATTAAGTTAATAAAATCAAACGTAACTAAATTAATAATCTAACTCATTTATAAAGTAACAGTTTGGTCTAAAAAAAGTAACTAATAAATAAATAACTTCACAAGCAATAAATAGTAAAAAAAACATTTATATGTTCTTCATCTTCCTCACAAGTAGATTTAACCAGCGCCTTCATCTCCGAACACCGGAAAAAAATTTCAAAATGTTTTCTTCACTTTTCTTTTCTTCTTTTCTCACTTCTATTACTCCTCAATGTATATACTTAAAAGGTCAAACTATTAAAAACATTTTGATCTTAGTTACCCTACAAATACCAATTCCGGTCGGCCGGAGTGTCAACGGACCCTCCTGACCCCCTTGTGATCCCGCCTCTGTTTCCAGAGATTTCCATCCTTTCCCTGTCTACCCATTTCTCTTTTAACCCCATTCCCCACCCTTTGCCTTTTAAATATTCTTATTTGTTATAATATTAGCTCTAATTATAACAAGATTATTGAAATGATAATTGATCTTTATTATATCTAATAGACAAGAGAGTGAAGAGATATATGAGTTGTTAATTCTACTGGGATGATATTTCATTTCCATCGTTGTAGTATTTATACTACACAAAAGGTAAATGTACAGGAGACGAACATGACCATTAATTACATCTTGAGTGTTCTTGTGGCCAATGTCTTTTGACAAAATTGAAATGTGTCATTCATAAATAGTGTCGGTGGTTCACAACATTATTATTATTCTTGTATATTTTGTGTTACAAGAATCATTTTTTATACAAACTAAATTTCAACTATATAAAATCTATAAATATTACTTTATTAGGTTATTGGTTTTTTTAATAATATCAACTTTAACTTATTAACCATGATTAATATCAACTAAAGAAATGTTTTCTAACAGTCTCAACTTTTAAATAAACGTATCACCATCTGTTTTCGTAAAGCATCACACATTTTTTTTTTTTACTTTTCCTTGGAATCTTTTTCTATATTTACTATTTATATTTATATTTGCTATAAATTTACTTCGAACAAAATAATAAAGATTTGAAGGAAACATACAATGAATGATACAAGTACTAAAACTTCATTCACCATTCAGTAGCAATTACACTCATTAATTACGAATTAAGCAACAATCCATAACTCTTTTTTCCTTAATTTTTTTCCTTTATTTTTCATCACAATTTATTTCAACAACACAAAGCACACTCCTGAAAGCGTTATCTCTATGCATATAGCTCCATCCTCTGCAAAATCATAACACAAATAAAGTAATTAATCATAAGTACATCCTACAAAATATTCACATAATCTTACTCATCTCATAAATCTATTTACTGTTAATAGAATTAATCAGTTTCTATGCTAATTAACTAAGAAATTCTGAAATCATGCTCGACGAAGATATGATCATGTGTCTAAGCTGAGCCTTATCACTCACGATCAGATCGATATAAAGCTTGAATCGAGCAAAACCTTATTAAGCCCAAACTGAGCCTTGTATGAGAAGATTGTTTAGGCTTGTTGTTGAGCCTCTAAAAACCCAAGTGCATATTCAAGTTTTATCTTAATATATTTCTTTGTATTAATTACAAACTGCACAACCGAGCCCTAGCTTGTTAAATCAGTGCAGAGCATAAGCCGAGCTTAGGATAGTTAAGGTATTTAAATTAAGAGGGTGTTCGGTGAGCTTTTAAATTTGCTTATTTAAGCAAAAGTCACTTTTTAAAAAGTTTCATATTGAAGCTTTTGAAAGAGCTTTTGTGAAATACCTTGTGCTTTAAAAAAGCAAATAATCAAGTTTTAAAAGTTTATCCAAACACCCTCTAAAATATATAAATAATAAAATAGTTATTAATTTAATTAAAGTTATAATATAAACTATTTAATTAAAATTATAAATGAGCCGACCAGAGCTCAAGCTCTCATAAGTTAAAACAAGACAGGTCTAGAAATATATGCATACCAATGCTAGATCGAAGACGAAGAACAATACTTTCAATCTAATCGCTATCGCTGCTGCTACTGCTGTCACCGTCATGATGCCCTTCCTTCTTCTCTTTCTTCTTCTTCTTTTCCTTCTTCTTCTTCTTCTCGCCTTCTCCGCCTTCTATGCTTCCTCCCTCACCGTGGATTTTATCCTTGATCTTATCAATTATCCCTTCCTTATGCTCACCTTCCGCCTTGTGATCCTTGGACTCGCCCTCGTGCTTCTTTTGGTCCGGAGCACACTCGCCTTCGTGCTTCGGGTGCTCGCCTTCGTGCTTCTTGTCGCCACCGATGTGGAGAGCGTCGCCGATCTTGTTGATGATTCCTGACATTTTGTTTTGTTTTGTTTAGCTTTGGTTACTTGTTGAGAAGATTTGATTTGTTGTGGGAAATATGTGACACTAGAAGGGGTTTATATAGTGGAAATGAGAGGGCCACGTGGCAGCTGTTTCTGGAAATATCTATCTAACGTGGGGTCCATTTAATGTGACTATTTATGCTTTATCCGTTTTAATATTTGGCAAACCGACCAAATTTAATTGGTCCGTTAAATATTGTTTTTCGTGTCAGTTATGAAAAAATATTTTTATTTATTTTCAAGGACGAGGGCGTGACGCGGCAGAAAAGAAAACCAATAATTTATTGTTTTTTTTGTGTTTAACAACTATTAAACATTTAAACCCGTTGATTATGGATTGGATTAGTTAAACCGAACTGAACCTGTGGCGGGGTTAGTGTTTGGTTTGGATGGGGAGTCCGAATGGGACGGTTTTAACGGTTAGGCGTTTAGTGGTTTAGTTTTGACAGTTTAACGGTTTGTATGATATATATTTTTTTATGCTTTAAATCATTAGTTTGTATTACAAATAATGAGAATTAAAGATGGTTAAAGTTTATAGTGCATATACATAACTTTAGATTTCAATATAAATAAGAGCTATAGCCGATAAAGTTGAGATGCTTGGTTCAGTTTATAGAGCCGCTTCAAGTTTTAAACCAACCCGAACTATCAAACTTTGAAGAACAAACCATTAGGATCTTTTCTAGTGAAAGAAATTCTTCTACGATGGCTTCAAATTCAATCTTTAATCCTTTTTTATTTTTTCTTATCATAAATTGGTCACCGGTTCATAATTAAAATGTTTATTTCAATCTTTTTGTTTTCTTATTTAGCCATAATGATCCACAAGCGAGTGTCGGAATCAAAGTCGGCATCAAGAAGAATGACTCAACGATGTCCAATCACTCGTAATCTCATATGCCCAAATAGATTTAATTTAATTGAATGAATTTTTAAGTTTTCTTAATCAAAATTATGTAGTTTTGATGAGTTTCGCGTGTAAGCCTGGACGTTTAACAACACCATATTCATTCTCTCTTTTATTTATTTTATCTTACATATTTTGTTAAACATATAAGAACAAATACTATAAAAAATCAACTTGCTTTCTGTTTCCTCTCACAAAAGTCCTTTAAAAATGTTTCTCCGTATAAAAGACCAACATGTTAATGCTTTATAGTTTGGAGACTTTTATAAGAAAAATAAAAATTATATTAGTTTCTTTATTTTTTTGGTATTATCCCAATATATAAAGACAAGTTACTGTTAGTTTCATTTTAAACTTATAAAAAAATTTATATACATTTTTTGTTTTAAATTAATTATGACTATTTGCATTTTTAAAACTGGTAGAAGCAGTGTACCGGGTCCTGTTTGATGTCAAAAACAAGAGGAAAAAAAAAGTGTCGGTAAGGAGCATGGGGTCCATGCCACATGGCCTACATTCATACCAATAATAAGCTTCTTTTCCTGGATCACGCAAACATGGGCCCCCACTACTTCGCCACTTTCACTCCTTTAATTTAGGGATATTTATTATAATTTAATATTAAAATATTATGGTAATAAATTATTTTTAAATTTTGCCATGGTGAAGGTGATGCTCAACAATGAAGACAAAGAAGGAACAAGACAAGAGGTGTGCTTCATATGACCATAACATATGCTCTTAACGATAAGGCAAGATAAAAAAAAAAACACATGAATATCTACAAATAAGCTAAGATAGAGAATTCAAGATTAAGGGGTAGGATTGGTTCTTCTAAAGAAGGGGTTTCTCATGCGTATGTTATGCGTGCATACATGTGTTTGGAACTATGGACGACACTGATTACCTGATTGATTACTCACTTACCTATGAGGTTCATAGTTTCAATTATCAAGATTCCATTAACCTACACCTTAAAAACCTAACTTTAAGTATCATTTACTTATCTACCCTTTTTTTCAAACCTACATATTTGAGGTTACTTTTGCAAATTTTCGTCTCTTAGGAGATTTGAACCCCATCATTTCAGGAAGGAAACCCTTAAGAAAAACCTTCTTGACCACTTTATTAAATACCATTTATTTATATTTTAGGTTGCATATGGAACTATTACATTCGGTTCAATTTGTGCAAAAATGCAAGGCTGATTTTAGTAATCGAACATGCATACCATGTCCATCCAAAAGCTGTAAACTTTTTTTTACAATTAATTTCATACCCGAATGCATATCCCATTAGTTGTCCTCGTTTTTCTCACTTCGATTTTACCCATGTTTCAAGGTTTTTTTTATCAAGTGTGGTTTCTTCGATCTCAATCTCTATTTTTATGAGAACTACTTCAAAAGCTTATTTCAGTGTTACCGAGACTATGTATATGTACAATATATGATCTTGCAATTTTTTACTTAGAAGTTATATTTTGTTTTACGTGTCTTGAAAATCGAAAGTTCTGAATGAAACTTGCAAACAAGTGTTCCATTAAAATCCTTTATAAAAAAACCAAGTGACCAAACGAATACAAATTTAGGTATAAAGTTTAAAGTTATTAAAGCAATAATCAGATCAAAACGAATAAAACTTCTAGATATAAAATTAAAGTTATTAACTGTATGGGCAAGATCTTTTTAATGATAAAATATTTTAAAAAGTAAAGATATATCAGAAGTCTTTTAACATATAATAAATAAATAATTATTTAAAAAGAAAGAAAATCAACATGGCATATGTTAAAACCGTAGGTTATTTTTAATATTATATAACAAGTTTATTTAATTCAAAAAAATATTAATAAATAACCTTGGATTTTGATGAGACCACGTCAGGCCAACCCGAAAAAAACATCGTTAATAATTGTTGATATCATGTGTTGTGTTATTTTCATAGTTATATACATATGTTTGTGTGATTATGATGCGTAATTTTACGGACACATGTAATCTCGTCTGAAAATATGTGTTGCGGTCTTTTTGAGTTTGCCCGAAAATTCCTTTGACTAAAACCAGCTCATATATATTTTATTTCATTGTGGAGGAGCCTGAGGATGCCTAAGCCATGCCAAGTCACACTTTAGCGTCCCAAACACCATTACACCATGCCAAGTCACACTTTAGCGTCCCAAACACCATTACATTGGTGTTAATAGGGAGCGCCAAAGGTGAGTTCGTCAAACATTTAATAGATGTGAGTGTTGTGAGAGATTGGGTACATCCCTAATTATTTTTTGTTTGTTAAAACCACTTCACCTAAGTGGCTAAGAGAAAGGTGGTTACTTAAATCTCCATTGTTTACGTGGTATTAACATGACACTTTACCTTATACCATAAGTTAAAACCATTATACGAAGCCTTAGAACGATTATATCATACATCACCCAACCTTCTAAATTAACACATTTTGTTTACTATGTGAATCAAACTCTCAACGAACAAAATACATTTTCAACTATCACCATAATACAAGCCTTTTTGGTACCGGCTCCTATATGATTTTTATACATTTAATGAGAAATAAGGGGGTGTTTGGCCTAGCTTTTTTTACAAAATAAGCTTAATTTGGTGTTTGGTTTAGCTTTTTTAGCTTATGCTTATAAGCTTATATAAGCTAATTTGAAGAAGCTTACTTGAAGATGGTTTTTTAGCTTATTTGTTTAAGGGGGTAAGTTACTCATTTGCCCTCTAATGATGATGGATTAATAATATTGAAGCAACTTATTACGATAACAAATCAAAAAATGGTGAATTTAACAACTTATTAAGACATATAATCAACGTGTAGAATATAAGCTAATCCAAACACTTAAAAAAAGCCTATCAAATAATAGAAAATAAGCTATAAGCTACTTTAAAATATAAGCGTAAGCTAGAAAATAAAAGCTAGGACAAACACCCCCCTAAATCCTAAAATCAAGGACTGTTTTTGACTTTTTGTCTTTTAAGAGATTTATCATGTCGGCCTTGCTGATGGGCCCAGAGTTCGTTGATCAATCGCAATCGTTGCATCACTCATTCAAAGATAATTAATAAATTGACCAGTTTAGTTGTGCTTTATAGTTTATATATTTATAAAATTTATGTATGTTTTGTTTCATATATTTATTCTAAAAAAAAGATGTAAAAAAGAGCATATTGTAACACCAAAGAGGATACAGTGAAATCAAGATGTAATAACTAATAAGATCACTAACATACTAACATCTCATTTTATAATACTAATTCTCTAGTAATATAGAAATTATTATACGGGAACAATAACTTTTTTAGAGTATGTTTAGGATTAAGTTTGAAAACTGGTTATTGGCTTCAAAAAGCCAATAAGCTAAAAAATGTTTGACAATCACAAAAAAATCATTTTTATTTTAGCTATTTAAAAGGATTAAAAACCAGTTTTTTAAAAGCTCAAAATTCTAGTTTTTTAAAATGGTTTTTTGAAAAAGCCAATAAGCAGTTTCAAACTCAATCCTAAACATGCTCTTAATAATCAAATTGTCTTTTTGTTGACATATTTAACATTTGATAAACGAGTTATGTTAAAGTTGTAGTACTTGTACCACAATAAAGTGATAAACAAGTTAGCCTGTCTTAAAACTAAAAAAATTAAAATATATAATTTAAATATCATCACTTTTACAACTTTATTAAAACTATTTTATATCTTTTCAACTCGTTTATAACTTATCAACTTATTTAAAACGTAATCACAACCTCATTTCCAGCCTCACAAGTCACAACCAATTTAATATATTTCTCATGTAGTAAGCGCGTTTAGGTCCCATTTGGTTTCGATCAGCTTAGACAAAATTCTGAAGAGAATTAAATCTTGGATACGGGTAAAAGAACCTAACGTCCAGTTATATTGGTTTAACAGTTTTGTTTCGACAACTTTGTTCATTTTAACATTTATTCGTATTAGAACTTCAAATTTGTAAAGAAAGTTCAAGATTATAATACATATACAGAACCACATATTTCAAAACTGAAAAGAAATATGTAAAGGTCAAACGGGCCCTTCCAAGTTTCAAACTATACTGATTCGTTAAACCCTCAAACTATGAAAACCAAACAGTTTGAATCTCAAACCAGTCAAACCATGTAAGTTGCTTCGACCTGGACAATTCAAACAGTTTTAACAATTTTTGAATGCCTTTAGCGCGTGGTGCCTGTATACATGCATCCACTCTGGAACAAGTTATACATTATTTTCTATGAACTAACTTTCTAAACCATGTAAATGCTTTTAGAATGGAGTATTTTGATGAGTTGTTCGAAACTCTAATCTAATAATTTAAAAAAGCTATGCGAAAGTTTAGCAAGCTTGTTTTAAACCACAAATTACTTAAAATCGTGTGAATGTGTGACGCATAAAACGAGTAACATAATATAGTAATTAAGCACATAAAAATCATGGAAAACAAAAGAAAGAATACCATCATTCTTGAAGTCCTGAATAAGTTCATAGTCATCTGATTGCTCCAAGCAAATTCGCCCCGTCTAGCTTCGCGCCTTCCAAATGCTACAGATTATAACCGAAGTTACAATAACATAATCTCCGATGTGCTGTATAAGTATTAAGGGTAATTTGGACATTTGACTATTCTACTAAAGCGAAAGTACTTACTGTATCACGAAGATTCACATGACGAAGATAAGCACGTTGGAGATTTGCACCCTTCAAATTGGCATTACTCAATTTGGCGCCCTAAAGAGAACAAATACGGTGAAACAAGAATTAATGGGAAGTTGTTAATAATATGAATACCAAATTACTTACTGAAATTTAACAGAATAAGATTACGGTTACAGATGTTCCAAAACTCAAATGTAAACGAATCAAATGTTTAGTAAACAATTCATGAACCGTTTGACGGAAAGTTCATTTAGTTAAATGAACGAACATTAACATATGTCTTGTTTGTTCATTTATGTTGCTGAGCATTCATGTACGTTTGTTCATTTAAATACGTTTATGTTCGCTCGCTTACTTTCATTTATGTTTGTTAGTTTATATTTGTTTAAGTTTGTTTGTTAATATATTCATTTAAATTATTTTGGACCGTTACAAACTTAATATAGTTATAATAAATTTTTAGGCCTAACACATTGTTCTTCACATTACTTTTAACTAGTTTTAGGTCAGTTATGTTCGTTCATCTATGCTCGTAAACAGTTCGTTTATACTGTCAATGAACGAACATAAACGAACAGAAGCATGTTCATTTTCTTAACGAATGAATAAGAACAACAAAACCGCGTCTGTTTAATTGTTTGTGTTCGATCAATTATTCGGTTAAAGTTAACCGAACGAACATGCTCCATTCGTGTTTGTTCAGTTCGTTTACAAGCCTACTCAAATAGCTATATATACCTTTAGATTTGCTCCTTCCAGATTGGCTCCCTCCAAATTAGCATTTGTAAGATCAGCAGTCTGAAGAAAAAGAATTAATATAATATTATATTAAGTTAAAAAGTTCAAAATTTTAAATTAACTATTAATCCAGAGTTTACATACCTGAAGATGTGCAGATCGCAGGTCAGCACCACAAAAGCTGCAATCTATCAAGCAAGCATCTGTAAGTATTTAAATAACTATCATCAGATCATTTGCATATAGAGCAGGCATTTTAAAATTGAATGTTTAATAAACGACAAGAAGAGCTTTTTGCCTTGTAAGTTTGCACTCTGAAGATTAGCTCCAGCTAGCAAAGCACCATGAAGATTAGCCCCTGTGAACTCACATCTTCCCTAGGCAATACAAAATCAATTGAGTTAAACAATCCTAGATACCCCCATTTCAATAGATAGCTAAACAATCCTAGAAAACCTCAACTAAATTACGTGGTGGGTATACCAATATCCCTATTATTCAGCAACTACTTAAACTTTATAACTACCAACTAGGCACGTGGGGACGTGAGTTATTGAATCAGTCACATGCACATGTAAAATCTTGAAACTTAACCATCAGCCACGTGATAGACTTTGAGTCATCCAAGCTTCATCAAATACAATATATATGATCCAAGTCACTGTAGTAAAGATCGTAATTAGTCACCAAATAATATGTGGTTAATCGCTAATTGGTATGCCACCGATTCAATTTCACCTAATCGGAACAACAAATCGGTAACTGTTCAAAGGAGCCCAAAATTGGCCCAAATCGGACCTTGATTTTAACCCGTTAACCTGAATTCCCGACCCGATTCATGAGCTAATATGCTAATGTTTGAACTTTTTTCTCATTGATTTATTATGATGACGTTTAATTGTTTATGTTTGAACTATAGTAGTATACTGTGTGAACTTTAAGTATTTATGCGAACTTTTATATGTAATTTTTCAATATTATATACAACACACTGTATATATATAAATTTTAAAAGTTACTTATAAAATTCCAATTCGATTAAAAATTCCTAGTGTGTGCCCCACAGCCCAACTAACGCCTAGCAAGTTCTACAAGATCCAAGTATTACTCATTCAAAGATAATTAATATGAAGTTTAGTTGTGATTTTATATGTTTAATATATATTTATATATATTTTGTTTATTAATTTACACCAAAGAGAATACAGTGATATCAAGATATATTAGGATCACTTGACACCTCATTTTATAATTCGAACTCTCTAGTCATAAAGTTAAATTATTAAGCATCATTCACCTTTTAATAGAAAAAACTGTACATTATTATACGATTCGAAACAAGAACCTTATTAAACAAGAGAGTATTTTGGGTTAACATATCTAATATGTTTAGTAACTGACCAATGTTCAAGTGGTACTACAACAAACAAATTAGCGTGTCAACCCAACCTTTTAAAATAAAATTATTATAAAACTTATGATCGATAATCTCCATTATGATATTAAATAACATTCTTATCATACCACTGGGTTCAAGATATGTTCTACTCAGTCTTTTTAGGACGCCCAACAACGAACCGATTGTCTTACTGGTTCATTAGCCCGACCGGTTAACCGATCGAACCGAATGACATCATAATTAGTTTAAAAAATGTCACAACATATAAAAAACACACACGTCAACTGTAAGGTATGACTTTGCCCATTTTGTGCATTATACAAAGCAAACTTACAGTGCAGTTGAAGACAATGCTGCAATGTCCATATAAATTGAAAGCCATGTAATAAGTTTAAAGGCGAATCCATCGATGGCTATCTGTAAGAATAATAAGAAGAAATTGAACATGAACATTACTTTAGTAGTAATATCATCATCTAGGAACAATTTTCACAAGAATAAGACACATATCATGCAATCATGGTACCCTGAAATTCAGTTTTTATTTAACAAGACTTAACAGTTAACATGATTAGCCCACGTTATACATAATCTTGAGAGATATATTGTATGCATATTACACCATAAATATGTTGGGTTGTATGGCGGTTGTGGCTAATGTGCCAGCCAACTTTGGCTATTTTTTGGCAGATTGCCAAGTTTAAATTTCACAGCCTCATCTTTAACCGTAATCTCAAATCTATAAGTATAGGGCCCTGCAACTGTAGTTCCTCAACACCTCATAATAAAATTGACTCGCTAGTGTAGCCATGGATGTAGGTTAGATTAGACCGAACAACGTAAAAATCCAGTGCTTTTTTTCAGTTTGCGATTTATGCATCTTTTTGCGTGTGTGTTTGATTGCTGTTTGCACTAATAAACACAAGTCACAATTGCCGCTTGCTGCTTCTCCCGCAGCCGGTCAACTGTTGTGGGTCAACTAAAGTCAACATCAGATGCTTGTTGTGTTTCTTTGGTCTGATCAGGATGATCGAGGACCAAGGTTTGACCAGAATTCAGTCGGTTAAGAGTCAGGTTTGACCAGAAACAATGTCAACAGAAAAAATGTTGGAACAACCGTGCTACCTAATCCTAATCCTAACAAAATATGAAATGGTAACAGAAATTATCAAGAGTGCATATAAATTAATCAAGGTGATTACTGATTACTTCAAAATTTCATTTACCAGAACTAACTACACATGTCAACTTTTTGGATGAGTCTTGTATGGAGGCAGCTTCAACATTAAAATGTAAAATAAGAACCCAACAATCACATACCTCTGGATGTCTCGCATCCATGGCATCAAAAAGCACTTTTAACTCTCTCAATATAAAATACTCCAGTTCAACCCTATTGTAAGCATTCAAACTATACATAGGGACTAGAAGAATGCTAATCAGTCTTGAAATTCAATAACCGAAGTCGTGAGCCTAATTGTGTAGTTAAGCAAGGGCCTAGATCAATTGAATCTCAAGGTTAGAAGAACCTGGAACTGTAATGGTAAAGAAAGTGGAATGTACTACGAATGGCGATGGGTCGTGTTGTTAAGTAAGTACCTTAGGTGTGCCACAAAGTTAATCATACTTCTGTTGTGAAAAAGCTCTAAATCTGAATCTCTCTCCTGATGAAAAAACAGAATAAAAAAAAGTGTGTTAATCATTGTCCATGAACATCCACTTGGACAAAGTTGTAGTAGCATATTGCTATGAGAATAAATTGTTGTTTAAACAATTTTTCGAAAGCATATGAGTAGATTATACAATGGTGTGATCTCTACTAAATTCTTCGCCTAAAATAAATAAATATTTAGTAAAATGACATATACCTTTATAATGATCACTCTTTGCAATGTAATGATGTTGTAGGGGTATGGTACTAAAACCCGGTTTTACGACCCTAAATCTATTATGTTTGGCTTATTTTATTACATGGACTAATACAATGTTATTGGGCTGAAGGGGTTTTGTGAAGGTAATCCTAATTGGGCTAGGCCCATTAGGGTACCATGATGGTGGCCATGAGACTCTCTATATAAGGAGGTCTCCACCTCCTTATTAAAGGGTCATGCTCAATAAGAGCCACCACCACTTTTTTGTGTCTGTAAACAAGAGATCCTCAGGATTTCTTAGCAGTCACCTCCACACCCCCGAAAAACCATTGCAGGTCTCAAGCAGCTGAAGAAGAAGATCAAGACGTGGTTCGTTCATCTCAAAATCCGTGGAAACATCGTCATGGATCAGGTCAGATTTCATTTCGTGCTTCGACATTGGCGCCATCCGTGGGACGGCAACGAACTACCCTTCGATCTTCATCTCGGCTGTCAGATCTCTCCCAGGAAAAACCCAGATCTGGAAGTTTACAGAAAAAGGCTTCAAGGCTTGTTCTATTAAAGCTCAAAAAGATCCATAGATCTAAAAGAGGCTTCCAGATCTGTGCGAAAAGAAACTGCCGGACTCGAATGATCAAGTCTCCGGATCTGTGATGGTTTTAAATCTGCTCCGAGCTTCAGATCTATCCAGATCTGATTTACAGATCTAGATCTAGATTACAGACCTGGATTTTAGGTTTAAAATTGCAGGTCTAACTCTTAAATTGCAGATCCAAAAATTACCAATCCGCCGCCATGTACGCGCGCCCGCGGGTTCTCATTCCGCAGCCGTGCATGTGCCACCGCGGAAACCACCATGTGGGTTTTGCGCAAGAGACCTCCGCCATGCACGCGCACTCGCGAGTCACCACTCCATCGCCGTGCATGCGCGCATCAGGCCTCACGCCAAACTTCAAGGTTGGGAATCCTCATAATATCCCATATGGCTACGCGCCAAAACTTCAAGGTTGGGAATCCTCATAATATCCCGTATGGCCACGCGCCAAACTTAAAGGTTGGGAATCCTCATAATATCCCGTAAGGCCACGCGCCAAACTTAAAGGTTGGGAATCCTCATAATATCCCGTATGGCCACGCGCCAAACTTCAAGGTTGGGAATCCTCATAATATCCCGTATGGCCACGCGCCAAACTTCAAGGTTGGGAATCCTCATAATATCCCGTATGGCTACGCGCCAAAACTTCAAGGTTGGGAATCCTCATAATATCCCATATGGCCACGCGCCAAACTTAAAGGTTGGGAATCCTCATAATATCCCATATGGCTACGCGCCAAACTTAAAGGTTGGGAATCCTCATAATATCCCATATGGCTACGCGCCATACTTAAAGGTTGGGAATCCTCATAATATCCCATATGGCTACACGCCATACTTGAAGGTTGGGAATCCTCATACCACATGCTCACGCACCACATATGCTCACGCATCACATATGCTCACGCATATTACACACATATCAGTCTAACGCACGCGCATGCGACATCTGCGCGCGGCGCGGGATATAAAGCATACGCGCACGCGCATGCAACATCTGCGCGTGGCGCATAACACAAAACCAAAGTCTACGCGCACGCGCATGCAACATCAACGCGTGGCGCGGGACATAAAGTAGCTCGTAAGCCGCCTCACGCGCAAGCTTCATTATTATTACAGCTCATAAGACGCCTCGCGCGCAAGCTGTTATTTTTCTTATAGCTCGTAAGTCGCCTCACGCGCAAGCTTCATTATTATTACAGCTCGTAAGACGCCTCGCGCGCAAGCTGTTATTATCCTTATAGCTCGTAAGACGCCTCACGCGCAAGCTTCATTATTCATACAGCTCATAAGACGCCTCACGCGCAAGCTATTATTATTCTCATAGCTCGTAAGACGCCACGCGCGCAAGCTTTATTATTCTCACAGCTCATAAGACGCCTCGCGCGCAAGCTGCTATTATTATTATAGCTCATAAGTCGCCTCGCGCGCAAGCTTTTATTATTCATGCAGCTCATAAGACGCCTCGCGCGTAAGCTGTTATTATTCTCACAGCTCATAAGACGCCTCGAGCGCAAGCTGCTATTATTATTATAGCTCATAAGTCGCCTCGCGCGCCAGCTTTATTATTATAACATCTCGTAAGCCGCCATGCGCGCAAGCTGTTATTATTATAGCTCGTAAGTCGCCTCACGCGCAAGCTTCATTATTATTATAGCTCGTAAGTCGCCTCACGCGCAAGCTTCAATATTATTACAGCTCGTAAGACGCCTCGCGCGCAAGCTGTTATTATCCTTATAGCTCGTAAGACGCCTCACGCGCAAACTTCATTATTCATACAGCTCATAAGACGCCTCACGCGCAAGCTGTTATTATTCTGATAGCTCGTAAGTCGCCTCGCGCGCAAGCTTTATTATTCTCATAGCTCGTAAGTCACCTCGCGCGCAGGCTTTTATTACAACATGTCACCATCATGAAGAAAACCTCCCAAAACTCCCTCAGCCCAATAACATTGTATTAGTCCATGTAATAAAATAAGCCAAACATAATAGATTTAGGGTCGTAAAACCGGGTTTTAGTACCATACCCCTACAAGCCCCCCAAGTCCAGCGTTGCTCCTGGGCGCGCAAGCGTCTAGGTGGAGCGCTGGACTTTATATAAGGAGGTCTCCACCTCCTTATTAAACGGTCATGCTCAATAATAACAGCTTGCGCGTGAGGCGTCTTATGAGCTGTATGAATAATGAAGCTTGCGCGTGAGGCGTCTTACGAGCTATAAGGATAATAACAGCTTGCGCGCGAGGCGTCTTACGAGCTGTAATAATAATGAAGCTTGCGCGTGAGGCGACTTACGAGCTATAATAATAATGAAGCTTGCGCGTGAGGCGACTTACGAGCTATAATAATAACAGCTTGCGCGCATGGCGGCTTACGAGCTGTAATAATAATAAAGCTGGCGCGCGAGGCGACTTATGAGCTATAATAATAATAGCAACTTGCGCGCGAGGCGTCTTATGAGCTGTGAGAATAATAACAGCTTACGCGCGAGGCGTCTTATGAGCTGCATGAATAATAAAAGCTTGCGCGCGTGGCGTCTTACGAGCTATGAGAATAATAATAGCTTGCGCGTGAGGCGTCTTATGAGCTGTATGAATAATGAAGCTTGCGCGTGAGGCGTCTTACGAGCTATAAGGATAATAACAGCTTGCGCGCGAGGCGTCTTACGAGCTGTAATAATAATGAAGCTTGCGCGTGAGGCGACTTACGAGCTATAAGAAAAATAACAGCTTGCGCGCGAGGCGTCTTATGAGCTGTAATAATAATGAAGCTTGCGCGTGAGGCGGCTTACGAGCTACTTTATGTCCCGCGCCACGCGTTGATGTTGCATGCGCGTGCGCGTAGACTTTGGTTTTGTGTTATGCGCCACGCGCAGATGTTGCATGCGCGTGCGCGTAGGCTTTATATCCCGCGCCGCGCGCAGATGTCGCATGCGCGTGCGTTTGACTGATATGTGTGTAATATGCGTGAGCATATGTGATGCGTGAGCATATGTGGTGCGTGAGCATGTGGTATGAGGATTCCCAACCTTTAAGTATGGCGTGTAGCCATATGGGATATTATGAGGATTCCCAACCTTTAAGTATGGCGTGTAGCCATATGGGATATTATGAGGATTCCCAACCTTTAAGTTTGGCGCGTGGCCATATGGGATATTATGAGGATTCCCAACCTTTAAGTTTGGCGCGTGGCCATATGGGATATTATGAGGATTCCCACTCTTGAAGTTTTGGAGTGTAGCCATATGGGATATTATGAGGATTCCCAACCTTGAAGTTTGGCGCGTAGCCATACGGGATATTATGAGGATTCCCAACCTTGAAGTTTGGCGCGTAGCCATACGGGATATTATGAGGATTCCCAACCTTTAAGTTTGGCGCGTGGCCATATGGGATATTATGAGGATTCCCAACCTTTAAGTTTGGCGCGTGGCCATATGGGATATTATGAGGATTCCCAACCTTGAAGTTTTGGCGCGTAGCCATATGGGATATTATGAGGATTCCCAACCTTGAAGTTTGGCGTGAGGCCTGATGCGCGCATGCACGGCGATGGAGTGGTGACTCGCGAGTGCGCGTGCATGGCGGAGGTTTCTTGCGCAAAACCCATATGGTTTCTTACTCTCCCAGGAAAAACCCAGATCTGGAAGTTTACAGAAAAAGGCTTCAAGGCTTGTTCTATTAAAGCTCAAAAAGATCCATAGAGATCCTCAGGATTTCTTAGCAGTCACCTCCACACCCCCGAAAAACCATTGCAGGTCTCAAGCAGCTGAAGAAGAAGATCAAGACGTGGTTCGTTCTTCTCAAAATCCGTGGAAACATCGTCATGGATCAGGTCAGATTTCATTTCGTGCTTCGACATTGGCGCCATCCGTGGGACGGCAACGAACTATCCTTCGATCTTTATCTCGGCTGTCAGATCTCTCCCAGGAAAAACCCAGATCTGGAAGTTTACAGAAAAAGGCTTCAAGGCTTGTTCTATTAAAGCTCAAAAAGATCCATAGATCTAAAAGAGGCTTCCAGATCTGTGCGAAAAGAAACTGCCGGACTCGAATGATCAAGTCTCCGGATCTGTGATGGTTTTAAATCTGCTCCGAGCTTCAGATCTATCCAGATCTGATTTACAGATCTAGATCTAGATTACAGACCTGCAATTTTAAACCTTCCAGATAAAGTCCAGCTTTATTATTATTACAGCTCGTAAGCCGCCATGCGCGCAAGCTGTTATTATTATAGCTCGTAAGTCGCCTCACGCGCAAGCTTCATTATTATTACAGCTCGTAAGACGCCTCGCGCGCAAGCTGTTATTATCCTTGTAGCTCGTAAGACGCCTCACGCGCAAGCTTCATTATTCATACAGCTCATAAGACGCCTCACGCGCAAGCTGTTATTATTCTGATAGCTCGTAAGTCGCCTCGCGCGCAAGCTTTATTATTCTCATAGCTCGTAAGTCGCCTCGCGCGCAGGCTTTTATTACAACATGTCACCATCATGAAGAAAACCTCCCAAAACTCAAAAGACAATAAAGACAAGGCCAAAGAAAAGGGAAAAAACCGTCTCACACCTTATAAAGTCCAGCGCTCCACCTAGACGCTTGCGCGCCCAGGAGCAACGCTGGACTTGGGGGGCTTGTAGGGGTATGGTACTAAAACCCAGTTTTACGACCCTAAATCTATTATGTTTGGCTTATTTTATTACATGGACTAATACAATGTTATTGGACTGAGGGGGTTTTGTGGAGGTAACCCTAATTGGGCTAGGCCCATTAGGGTACCATGATGGTGGCCATGAGACTCTCTATATAAGGAGGTCTCCACCTCCTTATTTAAGGGTCATGCTCAATAAGAGCCACCACCACTTTTTTGTGTCTGTAAACAAGAGATCCTCAGGATTTCTTAGCAGTCACCTCCACACCCCCGAAAAACAATTGCAGGTCTCAAGCAGCTGAAGAAGATCAAGACGTGGTTCGTTCATCTCAAAATCCGTGGAAACATCGTCATGGATCAGGTCAGATTTCATTTCGTGCTTCGACAGATGTAAACACGAAGAAATATGAAGCTTAAAGAGAAATGAATGGTTAGATAGGTTGTATTGTCCGGTGGTTGTTTGAAAAGCAGAGAGATTACCACCAATGATATGATTCCATGACTTGTAATACCCCAAAACATCTTCATCTTCATTCATTCTTCCATTTTCATAAACAAGGACGACCCCACACTCCCATTTACCGTCACCATTCTTTGAAGATATGTCCATAATAGAAATAGTAAGTTGGTCACCATCTTCCATCTCATTCTTCCCAAACATCCAATGGCTTAAATATATTAGAGGCATTTCCTCTACATAGCCATGAGAAATATTATAACGACTGTATTTCCAGGTGCGGCTCTTTGTTACATTATTAATTATTATCATTGGCCATACCAAATCGTCAGTTAAGTATGATAATTTATTCTCGTGTACATAGCATAAATTTATTCCTTTAAGTTTGTTAGGAGATGATGGGATGGTAATTGATATTGAAGATCCCTTGCTTTTATGCCTAATCCAATTCGGCATCTCTTTTTCCCGATAAATTGTGCTAAATATTCCAAATTCATAATACATCTGTCAAATAAAAGCTTTCTTAATTAGTACATAACATATACGCATAATCACATATAGACATATAGTTATACCTGAATTTTGTATTTACTCGGTATGAATCTATCTTGGGTTGTCAAGAGCTGATATTTTCTCAACTCAAGATTAACCCAGCCCAAACTACGTAGCACCTTGTCTTCAACATGTTCCAGTGGTTGGATTTCAACCATGCCTTCAATTATATAAGAGGACCCTTCTAATGAAAGAGAAGGCAATACTAAACGGAGTGGGGACATTTCTGGATCAAAAGTAATTTTCCTTAGCTTAAACAAATGGCCCAATTCAAGCTCTCTTAGTGCTTTTGGAGGATGCTCGACTGTCTCTAGCATCTGGCAGTGTCTCATGCTAAGTGTCTCAAGCCTAGGAAGGGTTCTCACACAACTGGCCATTGAAACAATAGGATTACCATCTAAATACAGCTTCTTCAACACCGATAGCCTACTGAAGTCCAAGGTTAAGTATTCGTCGGATAAGTTATTATTTATAAGCGACAAGGTTACTAATGATATCGGTAAAGAACTCATCAAAGACTTCAGATCTCTAGGTATAACCTCCACACTGGCAGAGGAAGAGGTTTGTGAGTTTGTGCAAATGTTGTCCGCCTTGAGCATTTGCAATGAATCCATATCCCTTTTCTCGATGGCGGAAACAGAAAGATCACAACCATCTAATAAAATTATTTTGACCTTCTTTAGCATCCCAATAATTCTTGGGAGATTTTTAATCTTCCTGCAGTTACGCATATCAATGGCGAATAGTTCAAAACAATGTCTTATGGATTCACAGACCTGAGTTAAACTTGTGCAGTTTGAGATTATTAGCCTCTCAAGTACAGGGAATTCGAAAAAACCACCGAGACTTTGAAGTTGTTCACAGAAACATAGAACAAGAATCTTTAATGATCCAAGCAATCGTTTGCCTTTCGAACTTGATCCAATCAACTGCTGAAATGGAGGAAAATTACAGTACGTAAAGAATTACATTAACTTGATATGTAAAAGTTAACCAAAATTGAAATATATGCATGGTTCAGAATTAGTTTCTTACATTATGCATTTTTTCAAGTGGTTGCAGTTTACCATCATCATACATGCCGAATGATTCAATATTTCTATATGACATGTCGAGAGCAACCAGTTTCTCCATCCGTAAGTCCAACGGTATAGACTTTAAAGGGGACCCATGCATACACAACCACCTTAGTTCTTCTGGAAAATTCTCATAAGACCCCTTCATTTGCACGTAATTGAGTTGTAGTAGCATTAGACTGTCCATCCTACTCAATGCATCTGTGTTCAACTCAGATGATCCATCTGACTTCTCATTCTCAAGCATTCTCATGTCAAGGGTCAAGCCTAGAATATTTTCTGTACCCTAAGAGGAAAGAGAAGGCAAAAAAAAATAATACTAAAAAATAAAAAATAGAGAAATTAAAGATATATGCGCGACAGATATAGATAGTAAATCAATGCAAAATTTACCTTTTTACGTTTCAACACTTTGAATGACTCCTCATGACACCATATACGACTACGCTTCCATGGCATCTCAAATGATTCTTGACGTACTAAATATCTTCCCATCTCTTGAATCAATCGATGCATTGTTAACGTGTTATTACGTCCAACACTAAGAAGACATCTGTCAATGAGGTTATTGATCCCAGATGATGTGTTTATACCACATCCCTTTAATATTGTTTCTGTAAAAACTCTATTTTTCCCAACAAAAAAACAAGCAATATACTTAAAACAAGTTTTTATCATTTTTGGTTGGTAAAGAATCAAAACTCATCTTCAAGACCTTTTCTATGTGGGAATCAGGTTCTTTCTTTAGCATATCTATGGAATCCTCCCATTCACATACATCTCGATTATGTAGAGATGTGCCCAGAACTTCAAGAGCCAACGGGTGTCCTTCACAATACCTTGCAAGCTTTTTTGACAAATATTTATAATCGTCATTGGGACTGTTGCACATGAAAGCATGAAGACATAAAAGCTCCAGAGATGCATCATCAGACAAGCCTTCAAGTGTGCACACTGTATGCATGGGTTTAACTTTTGTTTTGAATAGCGCACACCTCTCTATCAATGAAGCGTCCTTGGTTGTTATTATGATTTTGCTACCAGGATGAAAGCATCCAATTGGTCGAGATTGTCAACATCATCAAGAACTAGTAGCACCTTTTTACGAGCAAGTGCATTCTCAATCATAAATGTGTATGCAGGAACATCATGAACATGAATTGAACTTTTTTTTGAAATTTCATCACAAAGTTGCCTTTGTACATCAAGTAATCCATTTGTGTGAGCACACCTCCTACTAATATCTTCAACAAAGCCGCATGTGTATTCATAACAATGTAACCCATAAAAATATCTGGCCAGAGTTGTTTTTCCAATTCCACCCATACCCAAAATAGTGAGAACGTCACCGGTATGTGACGATCCATCGTTTAACCATAAAGTTATGAGCTTAACATAATCGTCCATCCCTACAAGCAGTGGCAAAGTAATCTTTAGCGGTCTCCCTAACTTATGGTAGATTTTCTTAACTATTTCTTCAATAAACTCTGCCTCCATCCTGAAAATTGATTTCAGTGAAAACTACATAACACAATCCACAAAACTAATAAACTAAACTAGAAGATTTAATTTGAAATTTCACAATTTCAATTGATATGCACATTTTCACCATTTCAATAAGTTTCAAAGAGACCATCAAACTCAAATATACCACTGTCTATAGTACAAAAAATGTGAGAGTTTGATTCGTAGTCGGTGGGTACACAGCTAAAATATACTTCAAACTAGGGGAGGCAATTCCTGACACGGCCGAACTCTACACGAAAAAAGAAAGGTTTTGGGTTGGCTGACAATTGGTTTATAAACAGGTTAACCCGAACACGACCCATTATAAAGTGGGCTAACTTGTTAACCCGTTTTAAGAGTTTGAGAGAAGTTATCTTGATTTTTAAAGAGGAGAAGTATCAAAATTTTAAAGTCAAATATGTTGATTATTAGTTTTTTACATAACTATTAGCTTTAAAATTAAAGTAAAATTAATTTTCTTTTTAAACACTTTTATCTACTATTCACTTTCAATAATTATATTTTATTAGCCCTAACTCTATTCTTCGATTATTCTTATTTGCTTATTCTAATCACGAGCTAAATATGTAAACCCAAGTTTGCTAATTGAAAGTGAGAGATACATACACAAAAACAAACAAGGTACCAATATCGTACAAATTACAAAAATGTTTTATATGATTCTGAGTAATTAATTGCTAGAATTATTACTATGTCAGTAGCTATTGGTGTATTTATAAATGAACATAAAATAGGTCGACCGACCCGAATACAACAAGAATTTAAATGGGTCAACACAAGAGTAAATTTATAAGTGGGGTTAGGGTTGAAGGATCTCAGCATGTTACACGCCAATCCGCCAAACCGAAAGTCATGAACCCGACACGATTGCCGCCTCTACTTAAAAGTTAAAAGCAGACAGGTTACAAGTTTTTGTGATATATTACCTGCCCTTTGCATCTTTCCCTTTTAAATCAGCAACTTCGGTCAATGCCTTCTTCCATAACTCCATCTTTTGAGCCCACTGACTCCTCTTCTCTGTATCTACTTCTGCCTTCGCCTTCTGCTCATGTGCCTCCATTGCTTCCCCGAAGCTGCTTTGCTGATTCCTGACATGGGTAGGCTCCACATGATAGAAGATAGGGATAACGATTTGGTTAAAGCTCCTCTTCTGCTCAAGGATTAATACCAATTCGTCTAGGCACCATGTTGAAGAAGCATAGTTAGTTGACAACACGATAACAGAAGCTCTAGATGATCTGATCGCACTATCCAACTCTGGCTTCAACGGTTCTCCGGTTTCGATCTCTTCATCATCCAAAAAGGTGGCCAGGTTAGCATCAACCAGAGCTTTGTAGAGGTGGCTGATGAAACTAAGACGCGTGTCAACACCTCGAAAACTTAAAAACACGTCGTATTGATAAGCAATACTTGATGAAGAAGAAGATGAAATTTGAAGAGCCATAATGAATTATGTTATTATTGGAGTGATGATTAGAGAATAAGGAAGAGATTTATGAAGCAATGGAAGACCCAAGTCAACTCCAATCTCACATAACACACCTTCCTTCCAACTACTTGCAGGTTTCCGTGAATTTTACATAAAATAAATAAAGCTTTGACTCAGTGCAATAAATAATAATGATGCAAAAAATTGATAAATAATAATAACAGGTATTTTGGCCCTGTGTTGCAGGGGTGGTTGATTTGAATAGTAAACAGCAGACGATGGTAAAGGCAGCGCAAGCCGGGTTTCAAATTGGAAGCCAACCTATGCGTGTATATGAAAAAAACAAATCCATCACCAAATGCACACAAAAAAGTAATCAATCCATTCACTCAAACACATACACAAGAAGAAGAGAGGTGTAAAGTAGAAGAGATGTTCTTAGAAAAAATATATGTCCAAAGCTTATTGTTTCATCTCATAAATAGTAAAATTGTGAGTAGTACGAAAGTTAGTTTTCAATATATATATATGTAATTTGTAATTTTATACGATTTGGAGTCGGAACCTTTTTAATAAACCATCGCCTTTCAGATAAAGTAATAAACAAGTTGCATAACCCCTAAGACTCAAAATTTGATTTAGTCAGTTTTTACACCCCTAAGATACGGTGCATCATGCACTGTACACATGCATCCTTAGTTTTCACAAACAAACTTCTACCATCATGTAAACATTTATAATATGTAGTGTTTCAACAACTCAACAGCTCAATCAGATTGCTTAGAAAAATCAAGAACGAATATTTGTTTGTTATTTAGCCGTCACCAAAGATCACACTTTTATAGTAGCTTATGCGCATCACACTGTTTTCTTGAAACGATGCGACACTTATCGAACCTGTGTATGTTTGGTAGTAACTTCAGTTGGCAAGCCTACGAATTAGTTTGAAATACATCAAATTTGTCTGATAAATGAGTCCCTTTGTTTCTTAAAATTGGTTTTATATTCAAGTAATTTAAATTATTCCCCCGTTCTATGTTTTTTTTTCTCTATTTTCACATCTCAAAAGTCGATTGGTATCTTTATATATAAAAGCTAACCTAAAGTTCAGCAAGCTTTGTTTTAAACCACAAATTACTTAAAATAATGTGATGCATAAAACGAGTAACAGAATATTGTAATTAAGCACATACAAATCATGGAAAACAAAAGAAAAGAATACCACCATTCTTCCTTTAAGCCCTGAATAAGTTTGTAGTCATCTAATTGCTCCAAGCAAATTAGCCCCGTCCAGCTTTGCGCCTTCCAAATGCTACAACATTATAATACAAATTACAATAAAAGAATCTTTGAAGCCCTGTATTAAGAAGAGTATTTTGGACATTTGACTAACGGATTCACTTCTACTAAACCAATGGTACTTACTGTATCGCGAAGATTCACATGACGAAGATAAGCGCGTTGCAGATTAGCACCCTTCAAATTGGCATTATTCAATTTGGCGCCCTAAAGAGAACAAATAAAGTGAAATAAGAATTAATGGGAATTTATTAATAATATGAAAACCAGATATACTTGATAACTCTAAACAAAATAAGGTTGCTGTTAAGCTGTTATAGATCCAGAACTCAAATATAGGCATGCAAACGAACCAAACGTTCAGCGAACAGTTCATGAAGCGTTTTACGGAAAGTTCAGTTAACTAAACAGACGAACATGAATAAAAATTTTTAAAATTTCTTCATTTAGTTAAACGAACGAACATGAATATGTTCAGTGGTTAAACTAAAGAACGAACATGAACATATGCCTTGTCCATTCATTAATGGTGGTAAACATTTGTTTACGTTCATTCGTCTAAATCCGTTTATGTTCGCCCGTTTACGTACATTTATGTTCATTAATTACATTTGTTTAACTTTGTTCGTTTACTTAGCATAGTTTTAATAACTTTTTAAGCCCAACACATTGTTCTTCACATTACTTTTAACTAGTTTTAGCTCAGTCATGTTCATTTATGTTCGTAAATCGTTCGTTTATACTGGTAATTAACGAACACACACAAATACAAACATGTTCATGCTCGACTGTTTGCTCAGCTAAAATTAAATGAATGGACATGAACACGCTCCATTCGTGTTCGTTCAGTTCATTTACAAGCCTACTCAAATAGCTATATATACCTTTAAATTTGCTCCTTCTAGATTGGCTCCTTCCAAATTTGCATTTGTAAGATCGGCAGTCTAAAGATAGGTTACATGATATTATAATAATTTGAAGTTAAAAATTTTAGAATTAACTATTAATCCAGAGTAAAAACATACCTGAAGATGCGCAGATCGCAGGTCTGCACCACAAAAGCTGCAATCTATCAAGCAAGCATCTGTAAATATTTAAATAACTATCATCAGATCATTTGCATATAGAGCAGGCATTTTAAAATTAAATGTTTAATAAATGACAAGAAGAGCTTTTTGCTTGTAAGTTTGCACTCTGAAGATTAGCTCCAGCTAGCAAAGCACCACGAAGATTAGCCCCTGTGAACTCACATCTTCCCTAGACAATACAAAATCAATTGAGTTTTGACTGACAAAAGAGCTTTGACTTTAGGGTTCACAAATAACGGTTGCAGAATCTTACTCACGCAATGTTGCATTGTGAAAAATGGTACTTTCAGCATCTACATCCTAGAAAAAGAAATAGAAAAGATAATTGTAAATTAAATTAATGTATATAAAAGATAGTTAAATGGCCGTAATGTATATAAAAGATAGTTAAATGGCCGTTATAAGTAACAAGACACACCAAACAGATAACAATGGGTATAAATAGTTTAGACGGATGACGCTAAAGATTAAGTTACATAAATTACCCGAAATTTAGCACAGTGAAGATTAGCACGTGAGAAGAAAACGTTTTTCAGGCATGCGTAACTGAAGTCCACATATGACAAGTCCTGCACAAGTTAAAAGGAGAAGAAATGGTATCATAATATAATCTATCAACTATCTTGCAATTTTAAACGATATATGTATTTGACAATTTATTAAGTCACATAACAAATCACAAATGATCATAGTATCATACCAGTTTTGAAAGATCAAGGCCCGAGAGATTTACTCCTCTTAATCTGACTTTTTCAGATTGTACACATTTGATAATATCAGTGCGGGTTAATTCAGTATCCATTCCGTCACCTTCCTTCTTTTTATTCAGGACCTCATTTATCGCATCCACTAATCCCTAAAATATTGAAACATAACAACCAATAAAAGGAACTATTTTACAGTGTAACTATAATTGAAAATGAGATTAATAGCTTACAAGAAGCTGATAGTATTCTGCTTCACGCAAAAGCTCTGAACACTCTAACTCAGTCAAGTTGGAAACTACACCGTCTCTTAACCAATTTAAAATGTGCCTGAAGTGTTTGCCATCTCTATCTACAAATACATATCCCTGCAAAAACCACAAATTGGTCAAACTTTTAAGCATGATCAAAAAGTTTTGAGGACCTAGGATAATACAATATGATCAAAGTCACTGTAGTAAAGATCACGATTAGTCACCAATTATATGTGGTTAATCACTAATTGGTATGCCACCGATTCGTTTTCACCTAATTAGAATAAATCGGTAATCGGCCAAAATCAGTCAAAATCAGACCTTGATTTTAAACCTGAATTCCCGACCCGATTCATGAACTAATATGCTAATGTTTGAACTTTTTTCTCATTGATTTATTATGCTTACATTTAATTGTTTATGTTTGAACTATAGTACTATACTGTGTGAACTTTAAAGTATTTTTTTGACTTTTATATGTAATTTTTCAATATTATATACAATACACTGTATATATATAAATTTTAAAAGTTACATATAAAATTCCATATCAATTAAAAATCCCTAGTATGTGCCCCACAGCCCAACTAACGCCTAGCAAGTTCTACAACACTGATCCAAGTATTACTCATCAAACATAGTTAATAAGTCAATAAATTCAAATAAAAAATAATTCCCGAAGGTGTCTGCACCTTCTCAGAATCCTTGCAAACAGTGTGGCGACCACTGAACATGGCAGCTAGCATTGACTGAGGCTCCCTGTGAGTTAGCGTATCAATAGTTGTGCTAAATTTCTTTCCACCTGTTTCCATAACAATATTGAATTAAAAATTTGAAATCAATCGCATCCTCATTAAATGGGGTGCAAACGAGCAGAACCACTCACGAGCTACTCAATATTGGATCGATAAAAACCTCGAAATGAGGAGAGCCTTTTCGAGCTAAGGCGAAGAGCTTGTTTAGGCTCGTCGAGCCTTGGGTATTTTTAGGTTATACACTTTTACCTATTTTGGACTTCTATCTATTAACTTCACACTGCATAGCCAAGCTCTGGCTTGTTTAAGGTACTACACAAGCTCGAGCCGAGCTTAGGCTCGTTTAAGGTTTTTCTCAGAATTTATAAAAATAATTAAAAACATATATGAATAAATAATAAACGAGCTAGGCCTGAGCTAAAATAAAACGACTCGCGAGCCAGCTCTAAAAAATAGCTTGAAACAAGTCGAAATAGATTCATCTTCTAAACCTAAATTTCAAATTTCTTGATCCAGTTGATGGCCTAAACCTATGGCAATGCTGAATTAACAATTGAAATCAATAGCATCCTCATTAACACATGCAGTCCTTAATTTCAAAGTATCTACCAAATTATCTTCGGATTTAGGTCAAAATCGGACCAAAATAAGTTTAATTCAAACAAACTAAGCTCCTAAACCTAAATTTCGAATCTCATGCTCCAATTGATGAGCTAGACTTATAACAAATACTTTTATCTGTTATCGCATTGGATATAATACACGTAATTGACGATCAGACGATTAAATTAGGTCAATGTTAGGGATAATCAGATGAATCGATCAAAATAAGTTCAACTCAATCAAATTCAACTCCTAAACCTGAATTTCAAAGTTCATGCTCCAATTGATGACCTAGACTTACAATAAACACTATCATCTGCTACCGCAATGAATATTATATGCATAATGAATGATCGGACGGTTAAATTAGGTCAGTTTTGGTGATAATTAAATGAATCAATCAAATTAGGGCTAAATTACAGAGAAACAGAAGTGAAATGATGAATTGAAAATGAAGAGAAGTGAGATTATTATTATTATTATTATTATTATTATAACCTATATCGAGACGAACGACTGAAGAACCGATGTCGGAGTACATGATCGTCTCCGTCTGTGAGGTGTTGTCCGGTGCACCGATGAAAGAAATTAGGGCTAAAAGTTTGACGGTTTCGCACGCACGCCTTCTAACAAATGTCGAAATGACTCCCTTTACTTTCTTCTTATTGCCCTCTGCCTTTTGTTGTTACCCATTTTTCGAGATTTTGGGTGCGGGGTTGGAGTTGTTCATTGTTCGGTTTAAACCAGGAAATCACACATACCGGTATTGGTTTGATTTTACAGTTGTTTTTATCATAAAATTTAAGTCGGTTGGATGACAGATGTTAAAATTTAGAGAAGGAAAAAGATATAGAGACTTTAATGTGAGTGTTTTAACGTAAGTAAAAAATACTTTTTATATTGTCCAACTGTCTCTTTTAGGCAATCCCTAATCTTCTTCATCTCCGTCTTCGCGCCTCCGTGAAAAGCATGTTTGTTGAAGATGTAGGACAGGCTCGAGGTAGAGATGGATGGAGATGGTTGTCAACGGGCCAACTTATAACCACCAGAAATATACAAGAGAAATGAGAGACTCCCACTAGAAAACAACTAGCGACCAATGGACAACACATAATAAACTTTACAGAAATGGCGTGTAGAGTTACATAAAATCATATGTGTCCTCAAATCGTACAAGCAATCTAATAAACAAAGAAAAAGGTTAACTCGAACAAAAGGGTGTGATGATCTACAAGCCGCCTAACACAAGGCATTGCGGATGCGTACTGCTGCAAGCATGCCTTCATTTAATGCCGAGCATTTAATGTTGCATCACGTAACGGTCTCTTGAGCATTAAATTACTACATTCAATATAGTTAGTTGGGCATTCACTCATTGCATTTACTTCTACCAAAGCGCTTGCTTTAATCCATAGAAACTTACTCTCACGTCGAAGTCGGGTCACAGAGTCCCTCCTTCCTGTGATGAGGCTAATGGTGTGCTCCAGTGTGCAACTCCTAGTAAAGAATCCAAAGGTTCCATTCACCATCCAGAGCCTCTACATTTGCCACCACCTTTTTGTTCGATTAAAGCAATCAGCTCTTCGCTGACAACCTCTCCACTATTCACTGTCGTCGCCATGATTTGTGTATTCGACGTCCTTCGCTAAGGTGTTCATCAGTATCATTGTTTTCCATCAAATTTTGATACGATTTGTTTTCTTAAACCTACAAATTGATTTATGTATGCTACTATTCGTTTGGTGACAAATCTAAAAATCTAATAATGCAATGCAATGCAATGTGTATAACTGAATATATTTTTCACAAACTGCCCCTCATAGTATATACCCGAACAACATAATCAGCGATCAGTTAATAAATAATTATCATTTACAAGCAACCATAAGTTTAATATTTGATGCCAAATAACATTTTGTGTGTTTGATTCATTAGATGGATTCTGAGGAATTAAAATTTATTAAATAAATTAAAATTACAATAAATTGTAATATACCAAAAATATTAGAACTTTGAGATGCATTCAAATTACAAAACAATCATGAAAAAAAATTGTAATGCATAATTAGTGGCTTTAAAAGTGGGTAGTGTGGGTAGAGGTGCACAAACCGAGTATTTTCATGAATTAAGAACCGGTTGGAAACGGTTTCGGGTATGGTCAACAAAAGTCAAACCCAGGTCCGGGTAGGAACCAGTTTCGGGTATAGTCGGGTATTTGACCGGTTCCACCGTTTTTTTTTCGAGTTTCGGGTAAGGTCGGGTTTTGACCTGGTATTTCCGGTTCCGGGTACGGCTCCAGGGAGAAATCCTATACCTGGTCCTATCCGCGGATCGGGTACGGTAGAAACCGGTACCAGGGGTCGGTTTCTTTTGTGCATCTCAAGTGTGGGCGTGGCAGACAACTCATTATCGGAAAGGAATTTTACTGAACTATCTCCGATTTGGATTTTAAATCCATTCTTAAACAATCATGTTATCAACGAGTTCATATCACAATTCCAACAAATTTTGTGAACAAAGCGCGTTAGGAATAAAATTCAAATTCCAGTGAATTCCCCAAACCGAATGCACCCTTAATGTTAAGATCAGCTTACCTTGTTATATGTTACAAAAAATACCACCTCCCTCTTAGATTAGCAGCAACCACAAGCGAGCCGACATGTAGGAGAAAACAAGATTTGAGGGTTGCAAATTGTAACACCGCTCCGATAATGGGCAACAGAATTTGGAAGTTGGTAAGGATCTTTTAAGTGATATCTCAGACTACCCAAGCCTATTTGGTGTAAAATTACACTAACCATGGCTAAGAGTAAGATTTTTTAATAACTAGATGGTGTGTTTAAAACTTGCATAAAGCATACAGTACACCAGAACCGCTACATTAATAAGACTAAACCACAAGTGCCTAGTTATGATGTTAATAATTTAGGTATAAACCATAATATAGTCTAAAAGATCATGACCTTAGTCATTACAAAGTGGGCCGAGTTGAAGCTCAGGCTACACAAGACACAACTCCTACCTTCTAGTCACCAAAAAGTGGTCTGATAAGCGCTGAGCTTCCACCATCGGCTTGCGTTGTAAGCTTCAATCTAGTCTTCTCTACTTTCTAGCCTTTTCCAAGTCAGGAAGATCTGCAAAAAGAAAGGCCCGCATGGCAAGCACCAAATTAGCACACCCGCCATTTGAGCCCGAAGCCTAACACAAAAGATACCCAAAAAGCCCCTTTACATTAAAGGCGGGCAAACAAACGATTAACCAAACCGAAACAACCGACCCAAACTAATAACATACGGTTCAGCTTTGTTTTCTTTAACCAAAAATGATGGTTCAGTTTCGATTATGCCTCGCTCAAAATCCAAACTGCACCGAACTGAATCGTGCTACTAAATCACACCAAACTTGTTTATAATATTTGTTAATGAATTTACAGCCCAAAGCCCCAAACTCATTATTTCTGCCAAAAGTTTCAGGCCCAAATTCATTATTGTGGATCAACTTGTTTTCAGACCCAAACACTTCAAGCCCAAATGTAAAACCGAAAACAACCTGTAACCACACTGAATGCATACGTAAAACCAAAAAACCGAAACATACAGTCTTCAAAAAGCGAAATTTCAATTTGGGTTCGATTTGAAACTCATGCACACCCCTAGTTGCAGGTGAGTTAAGCACAAAAGACCAATTTGGGCCAAAAAACTATGTTCAAAAACCGTTGAAACCAACAAACCTAAGTAAGTCGCCCGTATCGAGACCCAAACAGTTCGGTTTGGGCGGTTTACATGTTCAGTCCGGTTTAAAACTCACTGTGTTAGTTGTTTAACCTTTAATAATATTTATACCTTATTTATTATTGGGATATGAAGTTCTGTATAACCATCTTAAAAAGCTCCTACTCCTATTATTCAACATTATTTTAGTATTTAGTTATTAAGTATGCACTCATATTTAGTCGCAGCAGGTTACCAGACAACAGTAAGTAATATTAGAACTCACATAGCATGCCATCGTCACTACCGCTCCCATCATCATCACTAGCGTACTGCATATAAGCATAACAACGGAATGATTAAGTTCGATAATAAAACTTTTTTGTCAAAATAACTCATTCTTTAATATAAAGAAACAAAAAAAAGATATTTTCACACTGATTTTAAAAAATACCTTCAAGTCATCGTCATCTGTACCTGAAAAACCAAAAGAATATAACTTACATAAGAAACAGGAACTTTATATTTCTAAACAAAGCATATACACAACTTTTGCTTATGTCAAGGTAACCGAATTTACCGTTATCTGGCTCATCATCTTCATCACACCATCTATTCCAGTCAACCTTTATATATGAAGCGGGTTTTTTCTCAGATTTCAAAAGGTGTTTCCACCAACCTTTTTCCTCTTTCTGAACGGTGCACAATATATTCCTCAAACCCATTTGCGTTTTGCAGCCCTGTTTTGAAAAATAATGCATAATAAAAGAAACTAGAAATAACGGAAAATCACAGTTGGAAAATCAATGAGCTTAGTATTGACCTCAGGTTGAATTTTCCCATAAAGTTCCAAACTAAACTCAACAATTTCATCTTTTGACCCGACGGCAGAGAAGTTAAACAAGCCGTTGGGTTCACATTTAACTGAAATGTCTTTTGCATTCGTTAGAGCTATTGTCAAGTAAACCTTGTCTGCACGTTGAGCCCAAAGTACCTCCGGATGACTTCAAAACACAACAATCAAAGGTTTAAAACATTCATCAACAATGTGTTAATAATGATTATAGAAGATAAGTCAACAATTATAAAAAAAATCATCATGTGAGTTCACTATTACAGTAATAACTTATCAAAAAAGCTATCAAGATTTGAGAAGATTGTATGCATAAAAATATACTTAATGCAACTTCTAGTTTAGCAAAAAGATAAATCATGTATATCAAAAAGCCACAAAGTCACAACTCACAAACAACTGAAGTGATGCCAGGAATTAAAATAATTACATTTTTTATCCTTAAATTTTATACATGTACACAAACAGCCCTCTTTTAATTTATGTTCTGCTAGCTCAAGGGGTGTGCATAAAACCAATATAACCAATCTGAAACCGAAGCAAACTTTTGGTTTGGTTCGGTTTTGCGTGTAACTAAACCGAAAACAACAAACAGAACCGAAATTATAGAAATTTATTTTAAAGTTTAAGTAACTTATAATAGTTTAATATATAGTTTAACCCAAATGTATAACAATCAATTAACTATTAACTAACAAAAAATTTAGGCCCAAATTCATTATTTTTTACCAACATTTTGTTTGGCCCAAAAGTTTTAAGCACAAATGCCAAAACCAAAAAGACAGAAACCGAACCGAACCCAAACTTAAAAACCGAAGATACCAAAACCGAACAGATTTCAAATTCACAAACCGACATTTCGGTTTTCGGTTCGGTTGTTATAATAATAATAATTTTCATTGCTAAACTCAAATATTACAATAAAGTGGCAGGTAAACGGGCAACATGCCAAAACAGAACCAAACCGACCCATGCACACCCCTAACTAGCACATATGATTTCCTTAACATATAATTTAAAAAAAGTATATAACCAAAATCAACCTGTTCATAGCCAAATACATTTGTCGCCGGATTGGAATGGAAAATAATAATATTCTAATCATATGTGTGTGTGTGATATATATATAGGGTAAAATTAACGTACAATTAAAATTAACGTGCTAATTGTGATAATCAAGTGGTATAATTACACTATGTTACATATATAATTACACTACTTACGTTAATTTTATTTGTACTTGATTCAAACCCTATATAGTCCATCCACTACACGTAGCCTAACTGCGCCACCTAGGTTTAAAAAACAGTTGCAGTATTTTCAGATTAGAGTTCACCTAAACATCAGCTACATATATAAAACCCTAGTTTCCTGACTTTGCAACTACATATAGATTTTAACACTAATCACAACTTCAAATTCAATAATCTTACTTTTTAGTGAGATTAATGTATCACAAACAATAATCATTGATTTAAGATCATCAAATCATTGCGATAACTGATTCCTGATAGAATTCGTTCAGCAATTTTACCTGATTTTGCCCAAAGTTGACATGCTTCGGTGAAACGACGACGTTAGCAAAAACCTAACGGAAACTGACTCCAGAAGAAACCTCAAAGTAATACAAGTCGTTGGTGTTTGGGAATACTGATAAATAAATAAAATTAACATTTTTAACCGAATAATTATCCACTTTGTATTCTTTTTTTTATGTTTTCGGTACATGTACTCTTTGGTTTTTTCAATGATACGGTACCGAACTGAATATTTATACGCAATTTTGATTATGATAAATATTATTTACTGTGTTTGTGCTATACTACATGTAAGAGTTTCACAACAAATTAAATTTTATATGAAACAGAGTTAAGATGAATGAATACATGAAGTTGTATGTTTTGAAGTGCAGAAATGTGAATTTTGGAAGGATGTAAGTGCAAAAGAGGTGGAAACTAGTTCCATATCGGAGTTGAGAGAAATTTTGAAGCGGTTTATAAAGATGATCAATGCTTAGTTATCGTTTTCTTAAACAAAGGAACTAGCGGTGTATGATCATAATCTGGCGTTTTGATGAGACACTTTGCAGCTTAGGCCAATAGTGCGGTCAACCAGGTGATGCATTTATAATCCTGTGAAGCGTGACTGGTGCAGTATATGTGGTACGTCCAAGCACGCCAGGTCGCTGAGGTGTGAATCTCCAATCTATCTAAAGGCAATCCTAGTACAGTTTACAACCGATGTGTAGTTATTATGGCTACTATTCGATTCCCAATGCTTTAATATAATTTAGTACTTTAGTTAAATGGTGATGACTTTGCTATAAAATCAAGAGAATATATTAGATAAAAGATACTTAAGCGAACAACCAATGATATGGGATACTATATATCCTCTCAATAATACTCAAAAACACATATATTTCAATAGTGAATTTCATATTTGGTGATTAACCCCGATAGCAAAACTTGTTTTTACTCTTGTCCACTTAGAGAGGCATGTTCTTTGTGGACACGCAAAATTTGTTGTAAGGAACCATGTCAAACATGAACCTCAACTTCTAATTTTACACGTTCATTAGTAGTACTAATCGTATTGTAAATATCTTTCTGTTATTATTATTTTTCCAATTTATAGTGTATTGCTTAAAAAAATGGAACGATATCACTGCAATTAAGTATATACATGTTTCATCGTATGTGTTATTTTTTAAATGAGAAATATGAATCGTTATTGTATTATTACATACTAACATACAAATGGGTTCTTTTTATGGATCCTTCCCCTATCTTTATATTATTAGAGTTGGCCGTTAATATTTAATATGATTATTTGTCACGAGCACACATTTGGCTAAATGGTACATCATACATAGGTGATACAACAAACAAGACATTTTGGGATCAAGTTCCACTAAAAGTAACGATGGTTTCAACTTTCAAGGGGTGTATGAGTTTTTATCTTTGAACAATCAACAATATGAGTATAAATATTGGCCACGTAATATTGTTCAATAGATGATTATTAGCCACGGATTTACACATAAGTGTAAACGCACATAAAGTAATACACAAATAGCTTTCTACACGCTCTAATCAAACACATTAGTCTAAAACCATTGATTTGGTCCTTAAAACTTACACTAAGGGGCTGTTTGTTTACATCAAAAAGAAACAATTCAGATATAAACATATGATTCATTCAGACTTCAGACTGTTTGATTGCAAACATAAAAACATCTGAATGGTTAAAATTAGGTCCGAATAATTCAGACTTATTGTTGTTGCTGAATGTGACAGAGGCTCATTCAGATCTGACTCACTCAGATCTAAATGAAGCAAACAACCCCTAAGACTGTACATATCATAATGGAAACGTTTTGACATTATATATACGGAGGAGTTACCAAATATTAATATAATGTTTATTTTTCAAACCATTGAGAAGTACATGGTTTTTTATGGATAAAATATCTTGGACAATTTTTAATATTAATCTAAATATAACTATAAATACAAAGCAAATCATCACGTCTAACATTTTAATGATTAAAATTGTAACGTTACTATTTAGAGTTTGTTCATTGTTAATGCTTTACGATAGTACTTTTAAATCAAGAAAGTTTATGCGATATATTTCCAATTTCTAAAACAAAAATAATCATAGACTCAATAGCATTGTTTGTTTTAAAATTGAAAAAAATTGTATCGTAATTAAGGTTTTATCAACAATATTAAAAGAGTTTTTCGGGGTAAATTATGTTATACAAATTTTCTTTTGTCGTTCTTGTCATCTGTCATCATACCTTGTTGTGGTGCCTTTTGTGTACATGAATCATTAAACTATATTTTAGTAATTTATATATATATATATATATATATATATATATATATATATATATATATTTGTAATTGAATTCAATATACATACATTATAATCACTAGTCATACGTTCGTAAACGTGTCACACACTGAAGGCGTATACTAAACTAAAAAATAAAACATTACATATTTTTATTATTTAACTCAGTTATTACATTTAAGGTTGTGTTTGTTTTTGCTTATATGGTCTGTAAGGAGCATATGTCTGCGGGCGCGTAGACATAAGCTCTTGAAGACTGTTTGTTTTAAAAAAAAATGATCTGAAAACTGCTTTTACTGTCTTAAAAAATAAGGGTCTGTTCGTTTCAAGGATTTATAACGAATTCTAAGGAATGAGATTTTAAATCCCATGAATTGATATGTTCGTTTCATTAGATGAAAGAATGGGAATGGAAACTAAATCCCATCAAATCCCACATTTTATGGGATTTTAAAATCCCACATATTTGAAAGGAATGTTAAGGATTTTCTTATTAACAATAAAAACCCCTCCAAAATAAATTCAAAAAAAATAATAAAAAAATCATAACTCAAAATATAAATTAAAAACGAAAAATGTAAAAAAACTAAAACGTTTCCGTCTTTGCCCTCGTTCTTAAAAAAAAACTCAAAAATGAAGAAGATTCCAATTCCAATACATATTAACCAACCAAACACATGATAGGGATTCTCAAACATTCCATTCCAGTTCCAATTCCAATTCCAATTCCAAATCCTTTAGAAAAAAGTCCGTGAAGCGAACGCGCCCTAAGTTTTTTCACAATCTTCACACTTCTTCACACTTCTTAACATCATATCAAGTACCAACACCCAATGTTCAACACCACCACCACCCACCGTCCGCCACCACCACCACCATCCACCGTCCGCCGCCACCACCACCTTCCGCCGCCACCACCACCACCACCCACCGTCTGCCGCCACCACCACCACCCCCGTCGGCCACAAACTACCGTCCACTACCACCACCATCCACCACCCACCGTTCGTCGCCGCCACCACCATCCACTGCCACTCGCCACCACCACCACCCACCACCACCGTTCACCGCCTACCACAATCGTCTACCACCACCCACTTTCATAGTTCGTACACCACTGTCAATTATTTTAGCAGTCTACAAACGTTAAATGACTTTTATCTACTGTAATATAGATGATAAGTAACTAATTTTCAGCTTATGCAGACAGTTTCCAATTTATAAAACAAACAATATTACATTTTCAGATTGCAGACCTTCAGACCACATCTTTAATTGCAGACATTAAATCAGGTGAAATCAAATTACAGACAATTTTTATATTAAAAAGCAAACAACACCTAAATTAATTTAAACTTAAAATATTAACGATGTAAAAGTCATCAAAACACATAGTATTCAAGTGCATGAAAACACCCTAAATCAAATTTAAGGTTTTCGTATGTGGGTCCTACAAAACTCGTGGGATACCGCACTTGCCACGGGTTGTTGCTCTAAATTAATTTAAACTTAAAAATATTAGCGCTGTAAAAGTCATCAAAACAGATAATATTTCGGTGTATAAAATCACCCATAAAAGGTTTTTCATATGTGGGCCCTACAAAACTCGTGGAATACCACCCTTGTCCACGAGTTGTGGCTTATCGAACTTTATCTCCATCACGATCCGTGTATGAAAAGTTGTCACATAGTAAAGGACGACCCTCATGGTCATGTATATGGGATGGAGAGTCTTAATATCAATCATTAAGAAAGAAAATCTCTTGTTGACTAAATAAAGCTAATGGTTGGTAGATATGAGAGTTTAAAACAACTTTTCTCACTTTTAATTTTAAAGTTTATTTCTTCGTCATACATAGGTTGGTTATCAAATTTTAACCATATCAATAAAATAGGAAAAATATTAAGAATGACAATGGAACAAAGTTGTGTGGGAAATCAATGGGGTTTTTCTTAAGAACAAGTGTATATTTTTATAAATTAATTTTCACATGTTTACACTTTACAGTTTACACTATACAACAAAATGACATGGAGACGAGAAAACATAATAATGTAATTAGTATTATCATGCAATTAATTTGTATACATTAACATGATTCTCTTTAACTTGCCTCGCTATCGATGGAGTGTGTTGTTATAGTATGTTAGATCACATTTATGTCCATTTTTCATAATCTTATTGTTGACAAGCATCAAATGAGAGATTATCGATCTTCTCTCTTTATTCCATATTCTCTTCATACACACCGAATTCTCAACAATATTTATTGAACTTATGTGTACGTTGTATAATTTTGGATATGTTTGTCTAAGCTTTTAACATGAAAGTACGATATGTGGTAATGCACATCTTGTTATTATGTGTATAAATTTCTAAGTATAAATATCGTTAAGTTTGTGAAGGCCTTCCGGGCAAGTTCAAATTAGGCTCATGTAAATGTTTCTTGGGAACTAGGTTATAAACTCTAATTAGGTCTTTATAGACTACGTATACCTCTCTATGGTATTATATATGTAAATGTAGGCCGTCTTGACCAAACCACACAAATTTCGTGTTCTTGTTTTACTTATTTCGTTTTCGTGTGTGATTGCTTATTTCGATGCATACTTTCTCACATCGAACCTAACATATATCTCAAGGCGTACCTTACAACTGTTTGTAAAAAACCGTTAGTAATTTTTTTTAATTGAACTCATTGTATTAATCTATCAAATTGATCTATTGAATCTGTGAACAAGATATATTGTTCCCGTTTTTTTAGTTGTTAAAAGATATTTTATTATTTAGATTCAACTTTATACATCAAACCAACTAGTATCTAATAGAGTTTAAAGTGTTATACCAATACATAATTGATTATAATATTTGTAGGGCAAAGATTAGAGCTCATTGTTTTACTTACCACTTGCGGAAACCCACTAATGAAGTCCTCTACACGGCAGCATGGGAACCATTCCAACAAAGCATGCCTTTCTCTTTATGGGCCAACTAGTTTTATTTTTTATATATTAATACATACCATGCATGAATATAAAATGTATAACCACAAGGTTTTTAAACTATTAACACAAAGTTTGAGATGACATAAAGACCATTTTTTTTAAATCTTTTCAATAAAATATGCTACTTATAGCTATGTAAAATGTAATAAAGTAACAAGTCATAAAGTTAAGTAAAATAAGTGTGGTTTGATAGTCTTTTAATGGTTAAGAGATAATCTTAGTTTTGAATTGGTAAAAGACTAAATAGGTAACTATTAAAATATTATTTTTAATTATTCAAACTTAAGGTTACCTCTTAATCATTAAGATGTTATAAACCATTAACATGCAGCTTCCTAATGACTATTAAAGTGTAAATGAAGCGGTATTTCCATTATCTTTACCTAAAACGGAACATATAGATCTCCAGTGGCGGATTCACTTATATGCCAGTGGGGGGTAAGTCACCCACTCAACTTCTAAATTTCTGTTATAAAATCATATTCAAATTCAAATTCAATGTGCATCATTCAATTTATTTCAAAAGACCCAATAAGTTCTGATTCTTTTCTTCCAAAGCCCAATTCATTATCCAAAAGTTTATTTCAATGTCAAAGGTAGTTTCGTTCATCCCTCCGGCTTAACTCAAATTTTGCAATCCAATATTTACACTAGCAACATGCTTTCATGTCTATATTTATAATGCATTTTTGTGTTTAATTGTCAGACTCATTGATTATTCTTGGTTATTCAACACACATCATTTATTTTTATATTAAGTTATATGGAAAAGTTCATAAAACAGACTCCAATCTTTCAGAACTAGTTTTCTCAATTTAGATAATCTTCCTTGAGGGTCTTGACTTTCAATAATTAATTGTCATATATATTAAACAAAACGGGGTTGAGACATCGCTTTTAGTACCTAAACCATAAATAGTGATGAAAAGCACAAGGACTTTTAACGATTTTTTTACCCTCATTGAATAAAAACTCTGGATCCGCGACTGTAGATCTCAAACCAATTGCATATTCTGAGCTCCATTCAATGATTTTACGATCATGCAACAAGTCACGCAAACCAATAAGAGTGTAAGCAAACCGTTTAACCTAGTTTTACAAAACCGTAAATCGTGTAGTATAAATCTTAAAGCTGATGCAACTGATATATTTGTTTGAGAGTGAATTGCGGTTTTTGTCACTGTGGTTTGTCTAAATCTGTGGTTTTAGTCCAATAGTTTTAAATTTGCGATTTTCATCACATGGTTTCATTTCAGTTGCAATTAAACCCGACCCCACTAACTTCGTTAAGCCTGGTCGTTATACTCATCAGTGTGCCCCTCGTATGAGTGGCAATTTTGTCTTATTTCCCCAAATACATGTCAGCCTCTCACGTAAGGGGGCTTGCAAATTAGGGTCGAGGTTTACATGGTTGTGAATAGAATAAATATTATTAAACTTATTATGAATATATGGAACAAATTTTAGGTGTTTTAATCATCTTAGCTAAATTATATGGATGTGAGAGCATTCCCAACCCATTCTATATATTTTTCCATATAATTTAGCTAAAAAGCACAATTTTATAAATTTATCTATAATTTTGCAAAATTATTCCACACTCTATTTCATATTCATATTCATAAATTAATTCTTTATTATTTTTTTCTCTTTTGTCTTGTTATATAGTAACTGGTGATTGGGAGATAGGTGATATATTATATGGTATGGATCAAAATTGAGTCTCTATATTCAGGACTTTACTTTAGTTTCTATATAACTCATCCATATAATAGGGAATAGATTGAAGATGTGATTTTGATGGTTTTCTAAAGATTTACCCTAACTTATATGGGGTTGACAACCTTAAATAATGAGTTAAGAATACTCTGAGTAAAAGTTCACTTGTAAATGCTCTTATTGTTTTGAATCACCCTTAAAAGTTCATTTAAGTATTCAGATATTCAAAAATGAAAATCCTATACAAAAGTTAAAAATCATTTTAAGAAAAACAAAAAGACTTATTATAACTTCAAATCATAAATTGGTTGCGGCTCAATGGTAGAGCATTCACTTTACTAGTGAGAGGTAGGGGGTTCAAACCTCACTTCCACCAGTTTTACCGGCTCCTCACTGTCGTGCTGTTTAGCGGGCGTGTGAGTCGGGTTTTATCCGGTGAATCCCTCAATAGGTGGACCGCTAGTGGTTCCGTCCGTCCAGACTAGTGGCCGGCTTAGACTACCTTTAGCTATTAAACCCGCGTACAGAATACCCGGCGTTACTTAGTTGGCCCTTAAAAAAATAACTTCAAATCATAATAACTTAAAGTTAATGTCAGAGCAAATTGTTTTGGGCCCTTGGCATTACCGCAAGTAGAAACCCACCTGACTAAAAGTCCTTTTGGGGCCCACCAATGGAATCTTTCTTGAGCCATGCTTGAATCTTGATGCTTCCCCTTTTCATACAAACAGATATGATGTTATATCAAATTTAAACAAGTGTCATCAAAACCGTTACGACTTACGAGTTAACACATTTAGCTATTATAAACTGGCTGTTCGTTATCAAAAAAACCGGTGGATAGCGTTAGGTTTTGATCAGGGCAAGTACGCATCGTAAATAAGAATCACGCTCACAAGATAATTGACTAAAATAAGAACACGAGATTTATGTGATTTGATCACGGCAAGATACATTCCCAGGCTACAACTAACTAGCGTTTTTATATTCTGCTCAATCATAGTACAAAGATTACAATACAACATATGAAGTATATACAGAGACCTAACTATGTTAAGCGATTTAAAGAACAAGAAAGCCAAACGCGTCTTGCACCTCATAGGACCAAAATGCTTCCACTAAACTTTTCAAGAATTTGTTGATGTTTGACTACTATTTTCGTCTGCCAATCAATATTTCGAAACCGAACCGACTGTCTAGTCCCATGAATCACTAAACCATTCACGGCATTTCTAGATATGTCACTCAAAAGAACATGCATGTCAACCGATTGAGCCAACTACCCCAACCCAACATGACTAACACTCGTAGTCTTGTCTAAATATTTAGACCTTTTGAAAATCAACAAATGAGAAAATATATAGTTAAATGAGTTGGTTTTATAATATTCACAAGTTCTCAAAACTAATAATTTATCATTCTACAATTTATTAATATAATAATTATTTATTCATTTATAAGTCCGTGTGAACAAATATAAATCCCTTTGTTTGTGCCTACATATGGGGACTTGAAAGTCAATTTGCACACAGACTTGTACATGCTATCTGCCTTCATGTCCCCCCAAGGGCATAAAAATAGGTTATCTGGTTTTAACATTAAAACAGGAATAACTGGTAAAGTATATCTATAACCGCTATACCGAATATATGATGACGGTTTCACGCAGTTTTGAGCGGACTGTGGACAATATATTAGTTTTTGTTTTTTCATATTATTTTAACAGTAAAAATAACATACTCTCAGTTAATCATACAAACAATGGATCTGTGTCTATAAAAGACTAGGTTATGAACCCGTGTATTACACGGGTTAGACAATAAAAACAGTATAACTGATAAATCCTTTTAAATACGTTATATGATTTAAATTACGTATTACATATAATAATGAAAATTGAAAAGTTCATAAATCACTAAATTACAAATAAGTTGCAAATTTTATATATACAAATAAATTGTTATAGTTTTACTGCAACATTAACAAACCACTAGACGGGTGCCCGCGCGATGCGGCGGGTAACGAAAATCATAGTAATCATGTAACAATTAACAAACAACGTTTGAACCAATCATCACCTTTGGTCAGCCGGTTTCCGAATGTTTAAACCATAGCAAACGTTTGTTTTACGGTTTATACAAAAAATTGGTCATATAAAACCGAACCGGAAGGTCGACTTATTATTGAAGCTCAATGTGTGTAATCAAACCATTAGTAACGATTTAGTTTAAAGTTTCAAAGGTTTAGTTTCGGTTCTCAATAACAAATAAATCGAACCAACCGTTTGGCTCACGATATTACTTGGAAAACTGTTAAAAACCGAATTGTGAACATTCATACGTAATATGTTAAAATTTTTTATTTGAAAAGTTATAGCAATATCATACCCAAATTAAAGACAATAAAATACTCATTTTTATGATGCAATTTTTTATAAAAAATATTAACGTGTGAAAAACTTATGGCCGTTGGCAATCATTGGTGGGAAGTTATTTACATTTAAAATTAAAAGGAAATATAGGTAAAGATAAAGGTTCAAAGTAGTAATTATTTTTTTAAATTTATAAATGTTGAGTAAAGTTGATGGGGCAATATTGTAATTATTTTAAGACATATTTTTCAATTGACAAGTATGTCCTTGTCTTGGATGCTATGTAAGATGTACCTTAAGCAATAAAAATTGTAAATTACTTAAAAATGAGTGTCTTAATTTACCCTTGTTTGTTGTATTATATATAGTATAGATATGTTGTATAGCAACAAAGCATAGACAAATCATATACAAAATTTTTTATTTGAACTAATTGCTAGTTTCCGTAACCATTGATGAGACTATCTGATGCCCAATTATTGCTTCTATTATTATATGTAATTCACAACAAAAAATAACAAAGCTAACCATGATTTAATACCTAACACTTGTCTCATTCATTTAGTTTGATTTTTACATTCATAATCAGTCAAAGAGAGAAACAGAAGAAAAGAAAGATTGGCTAAATTCGTTTCAACTTGATTTCAAAATAATAAGGCTTTTGTATTCATATGTGACATCCATATTGCTAATCAAAATACTGGACAAGGGGTGTTTCGGTTCCAATCAGCCATACGAAATTAGTCACTTTGACCTTCTACCCAACCCACTTATGTTTTTGATCTTGTAAATAAGGTTTTTTTTGTCAAAATAACATAGAATAATCTGATCAATCAGTTTCTACCCAACTCGCTAATGTTTCTGATCATGTTTTTCCAAATTTGTCATTGACAAAGGAGATTTATTGCACGCAACTTGGAACAAAATATAAACCAAGAGTCAATATATTTTAGGTTTGTGAGAAGAGTAAATAAGTCATTTGGGCAATCATAATTAACTAAGGGTTGGTGTAGTGAACATGATTTTATAATATGAACAAACTCTCTTAATTGTAATCCACGATAAGGCTAGATAAGAAATGGATGAGATAATAATAAGGCTCTATAAGGAATGTTTTAGATCTTAATTAAATTTTAGTTTTAAATTAATAAATTTAATTAGAAATTATAGGTTAATATATGAGAGTGCCACTTGGCAAACTATTAGGCGAGGTAAGGAGTTTATGGTTCAACCAACATTTTTATTTATTATAATAAGTAGATTAGTTTTATATTCAAAAAAAGGATTAGTGATGCAACCTGTCCATTTATTTTCTATATATCTTATATATAAAGTTTAAAGATAAAGTTAAGCATTTACTTAGATCACCGGTTGTGAGCTAGACCGGACACAAAGGCTGCCAAACAAAGCAATGGACGTGCCAAGGGTTGCCTGGGGAGGGGTGGTGCTAGTCTCTTACGTCATGTTTTTGAGTTTTTTTAAAGGATGGAAAGGAAATGAAAACTAAGGACGGTTAAAAAATGGGCGTTCTTGATTTTTTTTAGGATGGAAAGGAAAGGAAAGGAAAGGAGTAGGAGGAGTTAGGAGGGATTAAATTGATGTTTTTACCTAATAATTTATCCTCTAAAAATGAGCTGATTACTAAGGATAAAAAAACAAATTACAATATTTCCCACTAATCTTTTCCACTGCATTCTTGAGTTTTTTATTTAAGGGATTAAAAAAGAAAAGATAAGAAAAATTTTCTTTTTTCATTCTCTAGTTTTTTCATTAAAAGAAAAGAAAGAGAATGAAAGGAAAAGTTAAGCATTTTTTCCTTCAAAACTTTCCTGCCAAATATGGCCGGATTGTGAAGGAAAATTTATATCTCATTACCATATTACCAATTTACTCCATCTTAATTCTCTTTTCCATGTTGCTATGAGGACATAATTGTAAAAATACAATTTTTTTTTCCTATCTTTTCCTTCCAATTTAACTCAAGAATGTAACCATCACTTTCTTTTATTTTCTTTTATTTTAACTCGAGAATGTCTTTTAAGTATATAATTTCTTTTCCTTTCTTCCTCTATCCAATCTTATCATTTCTTTTCCTTGTATTTTAAACCCGAGAATGCAGTGTTCATCTTTTTCATTACTTCATTAGGTCAAGAACACTCATTTTCTATAAAAATCTGCTTCTTTCTCTAACGCCTTTGATTCTATCAAAATCGCTGCCTTCAAAATCAAAGGCTCCAGGTTTGTATTCATCTTATTCTTCATTATTGCTAGATTTCTATAGTAAATAAAGAATTTCATATGTTTGACCCTTTGCAACATTCGGACTTTGATATTTAAGTGAACTGCATCAAAGGTTGTAAATATATATCTCCTTTGACTTTCTATGATCCTTTAGTTAAATAGCATCATTAGGTTATTTTTATATGTTATACATGTTTTTTTGAAACTTGTTTTGAAACTTTTGATTAAACATGTTTTTTTTGGAAACAGAATTGAACTTTTTTGGAACGTTGCATTTCTTGTTAAAACTAGTTGTTATTTTTTGGAGACGTTATTGCTTATTAAAAGTGTGTGTTTGTTTTTTAATACATTATGGATGAGGCGTAAAATTGCAAAAGTGTTATTTTCCTTTTCTTTCAATCCAACTTAAGAACATAGTTATCATTTCCTTTCCTTTAATTTCCTTCTAACTCAAGAACACACCTAATTAAAAAAATTTCATTCCTTTCCATGCTATTTCTTATCATTCCCTCTCCTTTTCTTTTCTTTCATTGGTTAAAAAACTCAAGAACAAGGCGATAACGTCATCTTCATCGAATGGTGGGTGGGGTCCACCCCATAACAACCAATCAAACTTTGTTTTTAATTTAATTTTAGTTAACGTACGATGCTTTATTTAATTGTTGATTACTTAAAGCCCCATTGTTCATGTGATAGTGGCGTGATTCTTAAATTAGTTAATTCTAGTTAGCCCACAATATATAGTCTTAGCCTTAGGATCGATGCTAATTTAATTCAAAACATTTAAGAAAATAATTATGAAATCAAACGGATAAACTAGAAGCATATCACAATAGCGTTTGAAAAACAACCAACGGTAAACGAACATTAATCACCAACATTATATTTGTTATTTACTTTTGAGCAGCAAGACAAACATATGAGTTCCCGAAAATAACTGGTCCTTGTTGTTGGTCACATGTTGTACAAATGAGCATTTATACCCTTTAAGAATACCAATATATTGTGCTTTTTTTAAGTCATTGAAATCAATGCTTGCTTAATACAGTCCAGACAGTTTTTTATAGGTGTCAATGTGTGTGGTAAATATGTTTCTACTCAAGTAATCGAGGGTTGCAATAACATGATGGATACTAATGAATATAGAAGAAGTTTCTGATAATGTATGAGTCAGTTGTTAAAAATAAGCAAAAATAATAATAATAATAATAATAATAATAATAATAAAGTTTAACCCAAATATTAGTACATGTTTAATTCACACTCAAATAACTAATCAACCAATACAACAATTGTGGTGGTGGATGAGGGGTTAATGACATATATTAGTAGTACAAACCACATCACATGTATCACAAGAGCCTAACAAATATTTGTCATACAACAATAAATACAAAGCATATAGAAACGTTGAAACAATATTGTCAACGAACAAGTTATTGCAACATGTCTTATCAGTTATCACTATGTACTTAACTCGTCATTTCAACCAATTCACCACTTCAAATGAACCGGTTGCCCAAATAGCCAGTCAATTAAGTAACTAGCATGTAGAAAACATAAGAATATATACTTTCTTTCAACATGGTAACCGATCATACACGAAAGTCGAAACATACACATGTACACCTGGGTCAAGTAAACAAAAAGGTCAAAATAACTTTCAAACAATGTTACCATGCCTTGCCTTAACTCATGACCAATTCGTTATAAAATTTACCTTTGAGTATAAATCACAATAATAACCGTCCATTTTTCATAACTTTATGTGAGTATAGATCAATAAAAAGTAACCACCATATTATTATTCATTATGGATTTCACAAACAAAACACTATATGGTAGTGGTTACGAGAGCAATGGCCATTATTAAAGACTGTAAATGAACTGAACAAACACGAACAAGTATATATTCGTGTTTTTTTATTAAACCTCAAACGTACACGAACACTTATTGAACAAACAATTCTGTTCATTTTTGTTCGCTTAAAACTTAAACAAGTTCGTATTTGTTTATGTTATTTCGTTTAAAATCTATATAAACAGTTCATGAACATAAACGAACATAACTCAACAAAGATATACCAACATACATGACCAAACATAAACAAACAAAAATAAAGACAACATAATATATATATATATATCAGTATCATTACAGAACTGTTAAAGTATTTAAGAACTTGAAGGAACCCTTAAAAACTAACATTTTTTATAAAGTTTTTTTACATGTTAATATTATTTTAGTGTAGTTTTATCATTTTCTATATCTATATTTACGATTACAACTTTGAAAATTAGTTTTTATACATATCTATGTTTTGGTTTACACATATGTAAATTCTTAGTATACAAATTTTACACATATGTAAATTTATGAGTAATATATGTAATAAAATTTTTTTATATAAATTATGATAAAACTATTCTTAAATAATGTTAATATATAAAAAAAATTAAATAAATATTTGGTTGTTTAGAGTTCCTAAGAGTTCTTAACTTTTTTAGAGTTCTTAAATGATACCAACCTTATATATATATATATATATATATATATATATATATATATAGGGGATGAATCTTGCGAGAAGTGATATTACAGCGAGAAGTGCGAGAAATGAAGGTATAACTCCATTAATCCCTAAATTCACTCCCTTTCATATGATGTTACATACATATATGTAGGTTGGTTGTATTTATGTCTTAATTACACATTCAAACCTACCTACAAACATATAAATGTACCGAGCCACATTCAAACCTATGTACTTACACACATACAAACATACATACACATATACAAACATACGCACACATATACAAACATACGTACCTACACACATACATATGCACCTACACAACGCACCTACACATAAGAAAGGGAGTGAAATTAGAGATCAATGGAGTTACACATTCATTTCTCGCACTTCTCGCTGTAAAAAACTTCTGAAATCATCCAATACCTATATATATATATATATATATATATATATATATATATATATATATATAAACAAACATATAAAGACAAATTTCCAGCAAACAATTCATCAACAGTTTAGTGAATGTTTGATTATTTACAAGTTAGAGCATTCTCAACCCGTTCTCCATCCCTATATCTATAATTACACTAAAAAACACTACAGATCTCTCTCCTGTTTACTTAAATAATATTTTTTATACCTTTATCATTACAGTTTTTTCTCTCATCTACTAACAACCAATCCAACAAATATTAAAAAATAAATAAGGGCAAACAATATTTCCCTAAATTTACAAAAAAATCACTACATTTCTCTCTCCACCCTATAATTTACACTCACATCTTTCCTTTATAATTTACAAACTTATTTCACATGATTATTGGGGATGGGATAATAATGCTCTAACACATGCATGACTCCAACTATCCATTTAACCAACATAAACAAAATATCCAAATGGCATAACAGTAAATTTAGAACCAAAAACTGAAACAGTGGTCGCTTAACGAAACAACCTTCTGTCATCAGCTTTCTCTCTCTAAAAACACGATATTCAACACATGCCGCCCCTGGATTTTTTCATGCCTTCTTATATTCTCATCAATCCCTCATTTTTTCCACCACCACTCAACTTTGTAACAAACTTATTATTCACATCTCATAAAAATATATAACCGGTTACATACTACTAATTACTTTGTAATTCGGATATCTGAAATTTGTGTTTTAAGTGTTTTGATCGATGACGATTGAGGTGAGGTTAGCTGATGTAAGCAGGAGCATCAAGAAGAAGAAATGCGGCAGGAAAACGAGCAGCAAGACGAAGCGGTTTCCGTACTATGCGGTCTCGTTTCCCTTGCAACGGTTGTATATGTCGTGTTTAGATGTCTTTAAAGGCGTTGGAACTGTTCCGACGTCTACTGACGTGCAGAAGCTTTGCTCGATACTCGGTGAGTGGCTCGGTTTTCTGAATTTTAGTTTACTATATGCTTTAATCGTTTATATTGATATCACATTAATCACTACTGACTAACTTAAACACATATATATAGTTTAATAAGTAGAGTAAATAATTATTCTAGTTTAAATAATAAGTTCTCTAGTTATTTGTCCATATTTGTACGATTAGTAGGTTAATTTTTTGTATAATTATGGCCAAATGCTAGCAATTGGAGCCATACGGTGAAATCTGTATATTGCATTGGATTTGACATGATCCGCGTTGAAAAACCTTTTTATGTACTTTAAACTGTTTTTATATAATTATATGATACGAGAAATCACTTCAAGCCACATTGCTTTTTAGCAATGTGGCTTGAAGTGAAGCATTACTTATTCATAGATTGCGTGTAGTTACTTTGTTTAAATTTGGAATTTTATTGGTACATTGCTTGTGACGCACGTGAGTAGAATATATACTTGTAAAGAAAGATTTGAGTAAATTGAGTGAAATTTTGAAACTATAATTAGATCTATAACTTATAACGACATTTATTTTCTTTACTAATTAGATCATATATAGATGACCAAAAGGCAAAACCGTTAAACGCATTAGGTTGGAAGGGTCTGGGACATCTTGGGTTCAAGTCCTGTCAATGACAAAAATTAAAAGAAATTTATTAGTTAAAAAAAATCATGACCTAGTTTTATGATGTCGTTTTTCACTTTTCATTACACAGATCTAGATCATCTTTAAATTTGGAATTGTGATGTGTACACCACCCAAATTAGATCTTGTAGTACTATAAAAGGGTCTAAGATACTTCTATTTGATTCCCTGACAACAATGATTGTTTGTTATTTTAGGTACGATTATAAAGCTTTTCAGATTTAAGTATTTAACATAACTGAAATTCTGAAAATCACCAAATTAACATGCATTTTTTACTAAGGTTTTTTTTTCTTTCTTAGATTTTATTATTTCACCAAAATGAAAAAAATGTACATAAATAGCTAGGCTTAATTTTTCTCTGTTAGAAGAGCTAACAATAATGTGCCACGTGGACCGACAACCGTTGGATTTTGCTAAATCAGGCAGTCCTTCACAATTATCGTTGCAAACTCTCAGTTTTGGTCCTCGTGGCATATTTTTATCGTCTACTAGACCAAAATAAGACCTAATAAAAATGTGACACGTGGAGTGACAATAGACGGATTTTGCTAGATCCATCACAATCATCACTATGCAAAATCTCGATTTTGGTCCTCATGACATATTTTTAATATCTAACAAACGGAAATTATCGCTAATTTTCCACGTGCGTTTTTAGTATTTGGCTTTAAAAGTCAACGTTCACGAGTTAAATATGTCATTTCTTTAAAATGTTGGTTAAAAATGTCTATTTTGGTGAAAATAGGGCAATAGTATGATAAGCCCATAAGATCTTTTATCTAGATTCAATATTATCATAATTATTTAAGAATGTATACATTTTGTTAACTGAAAATCACATCTTCTTGCAGATGGAATGAAGGCAGAAGATGTTGGACTAAGTAAGAACTTACAATTCTTTAAAACTACAAGTATTGCAGAAGTAACTCCAAAAGTAGTGTGCACAACCATATACCAGTCCGAAAATTTCTCGGTAAATTTCAAACAGTTTTTATTTTTTTCATTCTGTTACCGATATATCAGCATATTGAATTCGTTTTCGTGCGTATTTTCAGTTATGCATTTTCTTCCTCCCTGCAAATGCTGTCATACCTCTTCACAACCATCCCGGAATGACCGTTTTTAGCAAGCTTTTGCTTGGAAAAGTGCACATTAAAGCATATGATTTGGTAACCGATGATAACTCGTCGTCCCCTTCACAATGTGAGTTCTCAATTTCTTTATATATTCAAATGGTTGTTTCTTTTACATATCTTAATTTTAACTTGTATATTATTGTTACTTTTATGCAGTTAACTTAGCAAGTTTAAAAGCTGATGGTGTTTATACTGCGCCGTGTGATACTTCCGTATTGTATCCAACTTCAGGGGGCAACATACACGCCTTCACGGCTATAACACCTTGCGCAATCCTTGATGTTATGGGACCACCGTATTCCAATAAAGATGGTCGGGACTGCTCATATTATAAAGAGATTCCATTCGATGCGTTGCCACGTAAGCATTCTTTTCCAGATTATATTTTCAAATCTTATTTAACATATAAATAGCTATATTTTGATTTAGGATATGATAATAAGTAGCTAAAAATGAAATAACACGCGCTCTTTAAAAGAAACGAGATTATTTTAGCAACATAACAGTTTTTATAATCAACTTTACACATTAATGATTTAAATTTATGAGACATGTTGTAACCTGTTCGCGTGTCATATCTTTCAGATGAACGGGCGGTTATGACAGAAGAAAAGAGCGAGCAATGTTGGTTAGAAGAAATCGAGGCGCCAAAAGAATCAGAAATGGAGGGGATCGAGTATATGGGACCGCAGATAATTGAAGCACGTTCGTTATAGATGTAGACTTTTTTCGGTTAAAGAAGCTGTTGTTTTTTTGAAGTATGTTTGGTATTTCACTAAAAGGATGGATGTATAGGTGTTGGTATAACCGTCTTTGAAAGCTGCTTTGTTAATCCTTTGTGTGATGTTAGAGGAAATGAAAATCATCCTTTTGAGTCTTAATTGAAGAGTTAGACATTGATTAAACATTTTTAGAACTTTTTTATATTCTTAATGAACTTTTTATATGTAACACGGTTCACATGGTTGTTTGAGTTTGTGCATTGCCAACGATCAAATCCAACTGAAATGTCGATCATTCCTCAATGTGAGACCACTTTTGATGGCTGGATCGACTTTGTTGAAGTTTTTATGCTATGGTTTGTTAGAAAACTTGTATTATAAAATCCAGAAAAATAAACGAAACAGTAAACCGGGCTTGTGTTTAACACAGTTCCCTTAAACAGATTCGCGGTCTGTTCCCAGGGTACTCTGGTTCGTAACAGAATCGTAGCTCTGCCAGACTCGATCACTTGCCTGAAACGAAAACGAAAACAATATTGTTGCAACAAAGAGGAAGATGAAGTGTGTATGTTTTTGTGTCTAAAACTGAAGAATGGTCATGGTATTTATAACCAAGAATCATAATCAGATAATTAATTCTGATTTATGACCATTAAAGAATATTAAAGAATAATAATATTCTTATAATGACCATTAGTGTAGAATAGAAAACTGAATAATAATAATCATAATCATTATGATCATTAACGGTATTGATCAGACCAACAAATTTTGAATTTCAAAAACGAATTCAAAAAATCGTCTCACGTGGGCACGCACGAGTTCGATGAATTTCTAGTCCAGAAACCCAAATTTGCACCCCCCCTGCGCGTGCGTAGGACTTGTGGTAAAACATGTCATAAAGATTCAAATGAGTGGTAAAGGATCTACGTTATATGCCACTCATCATTTTGTTCCCAATCCGATGTGGGACAACCTTTACCACTTCCTTATTAAGACTTCATTCACACACACACTTTTACTTAAAACTTCCAACAATCCCCCACATGAATGGAGGTCGAAACAACAACGTTATTCCGATTAGATTTCAGCAGTTGAATCTTGCATACAAAAGGTAGGTGTTATCCTTTGAACCTTTGCTTATGAAGCATACTTAGCCCACTGGCTCTGAGTAGACAGTGATGTCTTTGAACTCGTCTGCCGTTTGTGTAGACGACAATACACTTCACACAAGACTCTCCTTGACAAAGTCAAGTCCTCATAGTTATGTTCGTTGTGGTCATGAACATGCGCCTGGTTCTACAAGAGCTATTAAGTATTGTGCCCAACAACACCCTTCGAAGCGACCCCACTTCTCTCTCACATAGGTGATTCACCATGTATGACGACCTTGGTCGAATCATTAAAAGGCATATGCTTAGCCTCACACTTGTCACTTTAGGAATGGACTAGGAAGGTTACCTAGCTATGTAGTAAACTCCCTCTTAAATTGTAGGGTTATCCCCCCCCCCACAATGACCACACTAATTCATACAATTAAGTTTTCCTATTGAACTGAATTCTTGGGATCTCCAATCTGTTGAGTTAGGTTTCCTTCGTATGAACTTTAATTTTTCAAGGGCTTCAGTCCCATTCCCATGGACGACTTCTGAACTAACTCTCTACTTAGGCCTTTTGTTAGCGGATCCGCAATATTATCCTTTGACTTCACGTAGTCAACAATGATAATTCCATTAGATATTAGTTGTCGTACTGTATTATGTCTACGTCTAATATGTTTATTCTTACCATTATACATTGTGCTATGAGCTCTGCCAATTGCCGATTGGCTATCACAATGTATACAGATGGTCGATGCCGGCTTAGGTCATCTTGGTATATTCTCAACAAATTTACATAACCATTCTGCCTCCTCACCCGCTTTATCTAAGGCGATGAATTCTTATTCCATCGTGGATCTAGCTATAACCGTTTGTTTTGACGATTTCCACATATAGCAGCACCTCCAAGTGTGTATACATACCTAGGGGTGTGTTTTTTATCCGTACCCGAATAAGGAACCCGAACCGAAGCGGCCCGAGACCCGAATAACCCGATCCGAATTCACCCAAACCGATTAAACTCCTAACCCGAACCCGAGATAAAATATTCGGGTCGGTATTTGGGTTAAAATACCCTTATTCGAGTTGACCCGAATAACCCGAAGTATGATACATCGATGTATGTATCCTAATGTTTATAGGGTAGTTTAGTGGTGAACTAACATAGTGATTAGTGACCATATGTATTCTTGTTCGGTTGTTCTCAATACTCCAATTAATATTTGGATCTATCACATTGGATCCCAATGTATTAATTACCATAAAGCATGTTGAGAATGTATCTTCAATTCAAAAACTTAAATAGTATAGTATTTAAACCAATATGTATTGGGCATGTTTTTTCGATCTACACAAGTATTGATCCACATGCTACAACACATCATCTCGTCTAATGCATGTTTGTATGATAAATTTAAGGTTTTGCTAAATATTATAATGCATTATTGAATATGGTTGTATATTACGGTTTTATAACGACTTAGAATATGGTTGTTTTTTTTGTTAAAGGTGGATAAATTTTTTTAATTTGTAAAACCCGAAACCCGAACCGAATTAACCCGACCCGTTTAACCCGAAACCCGAACAAACCGAACTTATTTGGGTCGGTTCTTGGGTCAATTTGTTTTGAGCTCAAACCCGAACAACCCGACCCAAACAAACCGAAACCCGAATAAATAACCCGAAGAACACCCCTATACATACCCACTTGTTGCTCTGGAATCATTCGTGTCAGATATCCAATTTGCATCACAATGTCCTTCGACAACTGCTGGATATCCGTTAAAATGCAACCCGTATTCCCTAGTGTATCTTAGGTCCCGAAGTAACCGAATCACACAGTTCCAATGACTTGAACTTGGGTTGCTTGTGTATCTACTTAGCTTGCACACAGCATATGCTAAGTCGGGTCTAGTGCAACTCATAAGATACATCAAGCTGCCAATAATTCTTGAGTATTTCAACTGGTTAACGGGTTCACCTCTATTCTTAGCTAGATGTTGACTTGTGTCAATGGGATTTCTAGCTACATTAGAGTCATTCGCATTAAACTTCTCAATAATTTTGCTCACGTAGTGGGATTGACTTAAAACAAGTCCATTTTGGGTTCATGTGATTTTAACTCCTAGAATCACATCCGCAAAACTCATGTCCTTCATGTCAAATCTTGCTTTTAACATGTTCTTTGTGGACATTTTGATTTTATTATCACTTCCAGCAATGAGCATATCATCACGCATAGACACAAAATGAAATATCCATCGGATGTGTCCTTCACGTATACACATTTGTCACCTTCATTGATTTTGAACCCAACATCAAGCATGACATGATCAAACTTTTAGTGCCATTGTTTAGGAGCTTGTTTTAATCCATACAAGGATTTCACAAGTTTACACACTTTCTTGCCCAACGGCTATGAAGCCTTCAGGTTGTTCCATGTAAATATCTTCCTCTAGATTTCCATTCAAGAAAGTCGTTTTTACATCCATTTGGTGAACTTCCAAGTTTCTAATTGTCACACCCCGATCTTAGGGCCTAGGCGTGTGACCGCAAGTTGATACCTGTTTTGTAAATACATCAGAGTTGCGGTTTAATTTTAGCGGAAGTCTTTTATAAAATATTATTATATTGAAAACTTATTAAAAACTCGGGTTAAATACCCGTTTGATATTTCAAATACATTTCTTTATAAAACATAACTCCTTTTATAATATTTTCAAATAAAATATCTGAGCCATCAGATAGCATCTAATGAATATAACTCCAATCTTCTATTCCTTCTTGCTTGTCTGTACTAACATTTCTTGTTTCCCTGTAACATGGGTGGGAAAATACGTCAGCACAAAGCCGGTGAATAACGCTGACTCTAAAATCTCTTTTCAATACCTTTGTGAAACCAATAATAATACCTTTGTGACTACTCATTAGGCACCCAACTAAATTGGGATCAAATTACCCTAAGTACCATGTACAATTAATTATATAAACAATATCATTTCTCTGAACAGTCCCGTAGACCTTCAGAGGCATGTTGATGATATGCATGGCCTCGGGGAAATGCCGAGTCACCATGTATGTTTGGATCCAGACACATGTATACTCTTAATCAGAGTGTCCGTTTCTTATTATTGTAACACAAAGTTTTAAGGATTCGTAAATCCTATGCAAACATTCAGACTCATTATAAAAGGTTTGGGGCGTATTCACCTTTTCTGTTTATAATCAGTTTCTGTTACTGATTCCTGCTTTCTGTTTCCTTCTTCTTGTTTTGTTACCTCGGACCTATAGTACGAGAATAACCTTTGTATAAATAACTAGATCAACGATCTAGCTTCAGACCTTTAGTTCGTTTTGTATAGCTTTAACCTTGATAAAATCATTTATATAAAACATTTGGACCTTTAGTCCCTTTCTTTATTTACCAATTATAGGCTGCGTTTCTTCTTCAGGAAGAAACGTCTATACTGAGTTTCTTCTTCAAGAAGAAACATTGATCAAACTATATTCTTTGAATATTATATTTCTTAATAATAAAGAAATATTATTTTAACTATAACCTTTGCTTGAGAAAAGTTATATTATTCTTAATCGTAAACAAGGTTTGGCTATTCCTCCGACTATGGTTTAAGCCATTTATAATAATAATAAAATAATAACTTAGGCAGAACCCCTACCAAAAACGCACGGGTATTCGGAGTTAGATATTCCTAAGTTTATACGGGTAGCACTTCTACTCTATGCACATTTATCGAGGCGCTCTTGATCAACTCTTCTTGGCACGCAAATCGAGACGATGTTCAGATGTCACCGGGTCATGCACGTACTTCGAGACAGAATGTCGGGTTATTTTGGTGGCACGCACTTCGAGGAAATGTCGGTATTTGGCACCGATTACGAGGTGATATTTTCAGGTCGGTGGCACGCAAACGGTGTTTGGCACGTAAACCGAGGTAGAGAGAGTGTGAGATTCTAGAGAAAGAGTGGCTGTGGGTGTATGCAAATGAGTCGTAGCCCCTCCTATTTATAGCTAAAAACGAGTCCCATCGCGGTACGCGATGGGCTCCTTTTCTGACTCCGTCACGTATCGCGACCGACACATGTCGCCATGTGGCATGGCACGTCTGCCACGTGTCGCCACGTGGTCTGACACATTCTGCCACGTGTCGCCGGAGTGCGACACTTGTTGCTGACTCATCGCGTAGCGTGATGGGTCCCTGAATATTATTTTTCATTTTTGGTCCTTGGTCCTTAGTAGCTTGTCATATTTGGTCTAACTCTCGTTATCCAAAAATACTAAAGCGGCTCGTGGCGATGCGAGCGTGCGAAGTGCGCCATCAAAGCGCCACATTGCGCCCAACGCCCTTCGCCGTCGCCGTCGCCATCACTATCGTCCTCGTCCTCGCCCAGCGTGAGCGCGTGCGCGTGAACGTCTGGTGCTACGCACCCTCCGGTAGGACCACTTGGTGGATGATATTCATAAAAGAATATTACTATAGAAAATCTCTTCCTTATAAAGAGCTTCCATTTCTTTACCACTTTCCATGTGGGATGGATTCCATCTTCCTTATTTATACCTTAGTGGAATTCTTCCACTTTTTACATCTTCCAATGTGGGATGGAGTTTTCTTTCATGTAAGTAAACTTACTTAGGAAATATTTTTATTTCCTTATTTTTCTTATATTTCCTTATTTAATATTTTCTTATTTGCTTATCTTGAGATTATTTTTGATCCCTCAACTTTCCTAAGTTGTTAAATTTGGATCGAAATTTTGGGGATGTTACACTAATGGCGGCAATGGCAAGCACCAACCTGATAGATGTTATTCGCGGAATCGGTGAATACGTATCAAAGTAATCAAATCCTTCTCGTTGTTTATATCCTTTGATCACCAACCTTGCTTTATACTTATCGATGGTGTCATTAGGTTTCATCTTCTTCTTGAAGATCCACCGATATCCTAGTGGTTTACACCCTTGAGGAAGATCCACTAGTTCCCACGTATGATTTTGTAAGATAAAATCTATCTCACATTTGATGGCCTCCCTCCACAGAGGTCCTTCAGCAGAATTCACCGCTTGTTGATACGTTTGAGGTTCCTCTTCTACCATGTAGGTAAGGAAATCAAGGCCGAAGGATTTTTCAGTCCTTTGCCGTTTACTCTTTCTGATTTCAACCTCCCCTGCCTCATATTGTTCCCGAGGTTCATCTCAAGTACCCTCGTTTTGAATACTTTTCTCAACCGGTCTAGAATAGCTCGGTTTTCCTTTATCCTAACATGGGAACATATGTTCAAACCATGATGCATCCTTCGATTCCATTATGGTGCCATTGTTTATTCCAGGGTTCTTGGAATCATGCACAAGAAATCGAAATTCACCACCGGGAAGGGTATATCCTATAAATACACAATCCACGGTTTTGGGTCCTATTAGTAGGCGTTTTGGTCGAGTCATCACTACCTTGGCTAGGCACCCCCACACTCGCAAGTATTTACATGATGGTTTATTTCTCGTCCATAATTCATATGACGTTAGATCTTTCTTCTTATTGGGTATCATATTCAAGACATAGTTCGCCGATAAGATTGCTTTCCCCCACATGTCTGGGCTTACCCCAGAACTTATCATCATGACATTCATCATTTCTTTCAAGGTTCGGTTTTTACGTTCCGCTATGCCATTTGATTGAGGGCAGTAAGGAGGCGTGACTTCATGTATGATTCATTCTTTTTCACACAAGTCAACAAAAGATGAAACATATTCACCTCCTCGGTCACTCCTTACTCTTTTGATTTTTCGATTTAGTTGATTCTCAACTTCAGGTTTAAATAAGATAAACTTATCAACAGCCTCGTCCTTACTCTTAAGTAAGTAAACATAGCAATACCTTGTACTATCATCAATGAACGTGATAAAGTACTTGTTCCTACCACGAGTAGGAATTGCATTTAGATTACACACATTGGTGTGAATCATCTCGAGGGGTTCGGTAAATCGTTCAATATTTTTGAATGACGATCTCGCTTGTTTTGCTTCGACGCAAGTTTCACATTTATTATTTGAGTCGATATCGAATGTTGGTATACTATTAAGTTTAATCAAACGCCGAATGGAATTAAAATTAGCATGACCTAGTTTACCATGCCAAACATTAGAAGACTCAAGCATATAAGTAGAACTAGTAGCATTCTCATTCATTTCATTAAACACGGTTACATTCAACTTGAAAATACCATTGAGGGCATAGCCCTTACCAACATACAAACCATTTTTGGTAAACATGACTTTATCAGACTCAATCATCATTTTGAAACCAAACTTGCTCACTTGCCACCCCGACACAAGATTCTTACGAATTTCAGGAACATACAACACATTTGACAAAGTGAGTTCCTTTCACGAAGTCACCTTCAAAACCGCATTCCCCTCACCTTTGACTTCGGCCGTAGCAAAGTTTCCCATAAACACCTTTTCTCCATTAGTCACTTCTTTGAAAGCGCTAAAGAGACTTTTGTCAAAGCACACATGACGGGTAGCCCCGTATCGACCCACCAATCCTTGTTATTTTGCCCCACCAAGTTAACTTCGGTGACCATAATCGAGAGGTCCGTGACCACCGCAACAAGGTTCTCAACCTCTCGAACCATGTTCACTTGTTGAGCATTTTCTTTCTTTGGAAGCTTGCATTCATTGGCCCTATGGCCTTGCTTTCCACAATTATAAAAAGTTCCTTGGAACTTCTTTTTCTTCCCAACTCCCCCCTTAGGACCAAGGTTGAAGCCTTTCCCATGATTCTTCTTTCCACCGTTTTTATTACCCTTTGAAGATTGGCCATGTTCAACAACCTTGGCCTTTGTTGTTCCAGGACCGTCAATCCTTTTTAATGAAATTTTATTATCTTCTTCAATACGAAGACGAACAACAAGATCTTCAATGACCATCTCCTCTCGCTTATGCTTGAGATAATTCTTGAAATCGACCCAACTTGGTGGTAGCTTTTCAATAATACAAGCAACTTGGAATGTCTCACTAAGCGACATTCCTTCCGCATGAATATCATGTAGAATAACTTGCAAATCTTGGACTTGACTCATAACAGTTTTTGAGTCTATCATTTTAAAGTCCAAGAACTTAGCCACCACGAATTTCTTAGTACCGGCATCTTCCGTTTTGTATTTGCGGTCCAAAGACTCCCACAATTCTTTAGCAGTCTTGGCCTTACAATAACCTTATAAAGTGCATTCACCATGCCATTCAAGACATAGTTCCAGCACAAGAAATCCGAATGATTCCAAGCCTGAACCGTGCTCAACGATTGCGCATCCATAGCCCCTTCATCAATTTAGGGAACGGTTTCAGTCAAGAACCTCGCAAGGTTCAAAGTGGTCAAATAAAAGAACATCTTTTGTTGCCACTGTTTGAAATTCACACCGGTGAACTTTTCCGGTTTCTCTGCATGAGACGTGATTGTAGCAGGCAGCGGAGCAACCAAACCGGTTGTGACAGCAATAGCGGAAGTGACGATTGCAGAAACGGCAGTACTCATGGATTGGGATTCCATTCTGAAACGAAAATATAAGAATAATAATAAGTAATCTGTTTAAGTTTGTTAGAAAACTTGTATTCTATAATCCAGAAAAAGAAACGAAAATAAACGAAACAGTAAACCGGGCTTGTGTTTAACACAATTCCCTTAAACAGATTCGCGGTCTGTTCCCAGGGTACTCTGGTTCGTAACAGAATCGTAGCTCTGCCGGACTCGATCACTTGCCTGAAATGAAAACGAAAACAATATTGTTGCAATAAAGAAGAAGATGAAGTGTGTATGTTTTTGTGTGTCTAAATCTGAAGAATGGTCATGGTATTTATAACCAAGAATCATAATCAGATAATCAATTCTGATTTATAACCATTAAGAATATTAAAGAATAATAATATTCTTATAATGACCATTAGTGCAGAATAGAAACTGAATAATAATAATCATAATCATTATGATCATTAACGGTATTGACCAGACCAACAGATTTTGAATTTCAAAAACGAATTCAAAAAATCGTCTCACGCGGGCTCGGGTTTTTGGGACTGCGCACGAGTTCGATGAATTTCTAGTCCAGAAACCCAAATTTGCATTCCCCCCTGCGCGCGCGTAGGAGTTGTGGTAAAACATGTCATAAAGATTCAAATGAGTGGTAAAGGCTCTACCTTATATACCACTCATCATTTTGTTCCCAATCCGATGTGGGACAACCTTTACCACTTCTTTATTAAGACTTCATTCACACACACACTTTTACTTAAAACTTCCAACATGATTTTGGTTAATTGGATGTCTAGTATGAAATAGAGTTTACTTTGGTATTGGCTAGGCATAGGTTGGTAGCACTGCTTGTTCCACCCACAAAACGGTAACTGCGCTGCAACAAAAATGGAGTTCGGGTTGTAGTGCGGTAGTGGTAGAGACGTCATGTTGAGCGGCAGCAGTTGTTCGATTTTGTTTGGACTCGCTTTTTTTCAAAAAAGTGAAGATAATAAAGATTTAGGAGGCGATTGTTTATAGTTTCTGAAAAGTTATTTTGTATATACAAGTGAGTAAACATCCCCCCCTCTCCATTTTTCCGTTTAGTAATGATAATTTATATATACATACTAGCTTTTTTCCCCATATTACGAGGTTGCTTTACATTATTCGTTTCTAATATCTATATATTTTTTTGAATTTTAAGTTTGTTTATTGTAAACAAGTTAATACTATACTTAGATTTAATAATTAAAGAGTTTCACAAAATAAATGAGATGTTATAACTCGGTTTAAAACCTATATAGGTTTAGTGAGACCTATGAACCACTTATTTTTTACTATAAAATTGTTTCTTAGTTATAAATAATATCTTTTAAAAAAAATCAGATATTAGCTTTTATCCCCCGTACTACTAGGTTGTTTTACATTATTCGTTTCTAATATTTATATATTTTTTTGGATTTTAATGTTATTTATTTTAAGGAAGTTAATAATGTAATTAGGATTTAATGATAAAAGAGTTTCACAAATAATGAGATGTTATCACCCGTTATAAAAGCTATATTGGTTTGGTGATACCCATGACCCGCTTATTTTTTTTTACTATAAAATTGTTTCTTATTTACAAATAATTTTTTTAAAGTAACATATTAATTTTAGTATATCCCTATTTTATAGGAATTTTCATATCAAATAATTGGTGAGATTAATTTTTTAATTTAATGAGATGTTATAGCCCATTTAAAGATTATATAGGTTTGGAGAGACCCATACATGTGATTTCGGGTCAAATGCATGAGAAACCTTTATTTACAAATTAAGAAGTCTGGTGGCTTGAGAAAAAGTAAGGAGCAACCAGAAAGCTTTTTAAATGTTTCGTTTATATATATTTAAGATTCGGTGACCATTTCATGGGAAGAGGGAGAGAGAAAGCATGAGTGGAGTCACGAGAAGGGCTCACTTATGTGGACTACGGATCACACTGCACAGTGTGTCACACTTGACCATGCTGGCTCACATATGCTCACGTGAGCCGGCATGGCGGTGTGAGAATGCCCTTGCATAGTCTTACATGTAAATTCTATAAGAAATTCTTTCTTTAACATATCTCAAGTGCCCTGTTGTTCCTGCTTCCCTTGTTATAATCTTAAGCTTATTGTCCTTTAACTATTTTAGATTATTGCAAGTATAAGAGGGTAAGGAAGATAAAGTATAGCGATTTGGAGCATACCCGAGAAAAATACATTCAATCGATTTAGTCATTTAAGTAAAAGTTTACAAAGACGAATCCTCAAGAAATGGGTAGCAAATACATACATTGAGTATGCACATAGCCCCAAAAACATAGCAAAGAATTGGGGCTAGAAACTCACCTGAACTCGTTTCCTTTCAGAGCTAATGGTAATTCCTTTCTTTAATTGGGTACGACTAACTGTATAACAATTACACGTATCAATCAACTATCACTACCCATATCGTATTTCTAGTTTAATATAACCCTCAACGAACAGGGGTCCAGGGGCAGCGCCCCTGGCAGTGGGGTCTAGGGGCGGCAGCCCCTAGCGGGGTTCAGTGGGCAGAGCCCCTGGCTGGGGTTAAGCTGACAGATCAGCTTGGAAAAGTTTTATTTTCATTAACTGCCTTAACACAAATTTCATTGAAATTCTTAAATTATTATTTTATTCGCTAACTCATTCGTTATGACGAATGGAATCTGGTTAAGCATCATTCGCTTTCATATTCGCGATGAGGAATGACTTCATTCGTTATAACGAATGGTCTGATTCGTTATGAAAGCTTCCTTCTGGTTTAAGTATCATTCGTTATACCATCCGCTATAATCACTGGTTCCTTTCGTTATAACGAATGACTAGATTCATTACTTTATCTGTCACACCCTCAAAATCCACTAACGGAGTTTTACTGTCAGAGGGTGTGAACTAACAGGATCGGATTCATTAGTTATAATCAAACCATAAAAACGTTTAAATGAAAATAAGTGCGGAAGCGTAAAAACCAAAAGATAAAAGTTGCGTCACACAGGACGACTTAAAACCCCATAACAACAGTTTAAAAATCAGTATGCATAAACAAAAGAGTTTTCAAGCAATGCATGTTCCTATACCGCGCGCCCCGCCTCGGCTACCTGAGAATAACATACTAAAAGTGTCAACACGGGGTTGGTGAGTTCACAAGTTTATATAAAATAAAGCGTTTAGCGTTTGCGTTCAGCGTTTTGTGTTCAGCGTTTTGCGTTAAGCGTTTTGCGTTACCAGATAGTGTTATGTCAATTATATATCTATAGGTAGCTAGCCTATAAAACAAGTATTACTAAGTGTTCGACACCGAAGCTGACTGTTTATCATTTGCCTTGCCACCAGGTCTATCCCGACCATGGTATGTGTTTAGCCAAGATTACACCCACTCGACCTCCAGTCGAGTTTAGCGTTGGGTGGGGTTTGTCAAACCCAGTAGTACTACTCAACAATGACTCGCTATTATCCAATATTAAACGGTTCGATGTGAATGAAGGACTTTAGTTATTGCGTTTGCCACTTAGTCTTTACAAGTGATATATAATCTATATTAACAAAATCTTAAATGCGTTTTCGGAGTATGTTATCTCCCCCAAGTGAAAAGCGTTTGAAAACAGTTTAAAAAGGGGAAAGTGAAACTCACTGTTTGCGAAGAATTCTCAAAAACAAATCACCAAGTGATGCGCGTCACAGAAAACTCTCACTAGCGTTCTATAACAACAAGGAGATTTTTCTAAGTATCGGAACTATTATCGAGTCTCTAGACCCGGCACATAATTCTTAAGCACAAGATACGTTTCGTGTTTCGTTTGTGAATCGTGTATGAATTAACAAGTACATTTGTGATACGATACATGTGTGAACAATTATTTACGTGTCATGTATTAATAATGTATATCACTAGCAACTATTCCCCGCAGGGGCAATTTGGTCAAAACACCACAATTATTTAGCAAGTATTCCCCTCAGGGGCAATTTGGTCAAAACATAACAATTAACTAGCAACTAGCACTTTTCATGCATTTTCACAAAGTTCAGCAGCTAACTTTACCAAGACAGATTACTACTAGTAAAGATTACTCTAATTCACAGATCATAACTCATCAATTAATTCATCACAAGAGCACACATGTGTTAGGTTTCCAGAACATATTTTATTGTATTTTTATTCCACATAAACTTCTCACAATGATCAAAACATTACAGCAAACTCTCAACAGTCAAATTCATGCGCAACAGAATGTTATTTGTAATTCCCGTTAAATGAAAAATCCAACAAATGCAAGACCAATTGGGTTAGGTTCTTAACTCAACAAGTTAACTTCCAAAAGTGAAACCAACCCATTTGGTCTTGTAGTTCATGAGATATAATATTTACAAGACAACCTAACAGCAGGTCTCACAATTCAGATTTGCACAACGATTTTGTAAAATCATAAAAGTTAACTTTTACACGTCCACTAATTGCAAATTTATATTTCTTAGAAACTAGACTCAACATTGCACCTTGTAGTGTTAACAACCTCGACCAATTTCCACATTAACATTTAGTTACAGTTGTCTAATCATAACTTACAATCTGTCCAGTACCAGTTTTGACCTTTAATCACATTTAAATTGTTTGACCAACTAAAACACCTCCAAATTAGACGTGGTTGGACTTTCTGAAAACTAGACTCAGAGTACTACCTTGTAGACTCATAATTAGCTCAGTTTGCTTTTTATATTCAACAAGTTACACATCGTTCAAGTTTAACAATCACTGCTGTCAAAACTCAGCAAGCATAAACGATCATCTAACATGCATCCTATGCATACGACATAACTCCAAACATGTAAAGAACGTAATTAATCACCAAAATCAGTAATAACCCTCTAGGGTTTACAAACAATCAATGATTCATCAATCTTTCACCGTTCAAAATCACGTATGACTATCAATATCAAACACTAACACATAATCAATCATCCTCTAGCCAATACCAATCATGAAACACTTAATACATGATATTCAATAGTTAGGGTTTCATATTTTATACCTTAAAACGCAGGAATAGCCAAGAGACACGTGAGAGGTGCTTAGAAACGAGTGTAGGATGCTTCAATTGTGAAAACCAAGATCAAACAAGGGTGATATGTGTGTGTGTGTTGGCTGCCGATCGCAAGAGAGGGGAGTGGGGGGGCTGGCCGTCGGGTTTGGGAGGAGAGAAAGAGAGGATTAGGGTTTTAATATTATTAATAATAACAAGATGTTACACTTTAGTCCCTCAACTTCTAGTTTGCTAACTTTCTAGTATAATTAACTTAGTTCTTGTTTCTTGTTTAGCATCATACATAATATAATCAAGTAACACATATGTTAACATAAGATTATCACGTATTTGTTGTTTTGATGATCGTCATTTGTTCACCAATTGTTTGCGTCAACTCGTTTGCGTTTTGGTGCAAATTCCGAAAGACTACACATGTAGTAATTGTCAAGCGTCATTTAAACCCTTAGTTTAAATGTAATGAGATGTGCGTTATGGATCCAATGATCTTAAGTTTGAATTGACGGAGTTTGAGTTAACGGAGTTAACCTGAAATTGACGAGTGTCACATTATCAAGGCGAATGATGAGTAGTCCATTCGTGACCTCTATTAGACGAATGAAGGGTTCATTCGTTATGCATGCATTCTCATTAGTTATGATTGCCTAACGAATGACCAACGATTCCTTCAATCATGACGAATGAGCATCGGTCTTATCCAAAACTTTGATTCGGGGGTCAAGCTCAAAAACGTCAAGAACACAGATGGGTCAACAGAACCAGATCTGCAATTAAACTTCAAATCATGATGAAACAACACAAACTTGGTATCAATTAGCTCGGAATAACAACGCCTACTAACCGCAACCCACCAAACATCCAAACATTAAGGTTTAATGGTGCGTTTGATCGATGTTTATACTCGGTTCATTATAATCGATTAGCCTATCAAATGTTAATGGTTTTCACTGAGAATCATTGCGTTCGTTTAGTCTTTACCATTTGCACATATCTAGGGGGTACTAAAGAGCTGCACAAGTGTTCATTATAAAACGTACCTTTAAACGAATCGATTTACAAACGCGATATAGTCTTGATGTAGGGTTTGTTCGTCACGACGTTCTAGCACCAACGAGCTCGGGTCTTTTCCTCCGAATCTTGGTTCGGAATATAGAAGGTGTTTGTGTGTGTTTTGAAGGTGTAGGCTATAGTGTACAGATGGATGAAAATGAAAATGATTAGGGTTTAAGGTGTATTTATACTCCCTTAAGCCCATGGACCTAAGGCCTATTCCATCTCTTATTCCATCTTTTAAAGTCCAAGCCCACTCTCTAATAGTTTATTCACCCAATAGTGATAAATGACATATTATTGAATAAACAAAATTTCCTTTATTAATATTATCGAAAGTAGGATGTTACACTTCGCGTAGCACGGAGATCTCACACATATTCCTTCGCGTAGTGCGGAGGGACAAAATTGTGCCCATCGCCCGTGCCCGTAAGCGTGCACATCTGGTGCTTCACACTCTCTGCTAGGATCACTGGTGCATGTTTGGTGTATAAGAATATTACTATGGAATCCAATTTCCTTATAAAGAGCTTCCAAAATTTTCTTGTTTTCCATGTGGGAGGAAATTTTCTTTCCTTTTTATACCATGTGGAATGCTTCCACTTTTTTCATCTTTACATGTGGGATGAACTTACTTATTTTCTTAACATGAATTTCTTTTATTTCCTTATCTAAATTTCTCATTACTTATCTTGAGATTATTTTTGTTCCTTCAATTTTACCAAGTTGAAATTTGAATCGAAATTTTAGGGATTTTACAGTTAAAGATACTAATTGGAGTCTTTTAAATGCTTGCTTTGAAGTTTTTGGGGGAGTTTAGAAGTGATTTGAGGGCGTTTAGAAATAAAATGAGCATATATCGGTCTAGTAAATGAGTTACAAGACTATAATATATGAATTTTGGGGTTTTCGACTAGACAAATCTGAGTCTGATGTTATCTTAGCTCAAACTACACGAAAACAGGGCGAGAAATCTGTTGAGCTAGGCGAAGGATCTAAAAAACAGGAAAAAACCCTAGTTGATACTATAATCAATTTTTCAGCCCCCATTCGAGATATCTTCTCTTCCGGCAACCATAGATGACCTAAAAGGCGATTTTGCATCATCTCGGAGCTTCTAGTTCATCAAATCAGTCCATGTTCTCATCCTTTCATCAGTTAAGCGAGCTAATCATCATGCATATGCTAGGCTAAAACCTTTGTTATCACTTTAGGCAAGTGATCTGTGTAAACTTGCTATGCTCGAATTCTACGTACTTAATCATTTCAAAGCTTGATTGATTGTCTTATCTTATCTTGCTTTGTGTTTGTTTTGATTGTTTAAACAGTTTGTAGTAATCTGGTTATCATATTTTGCATCAACTTCCGTTGTGTTCATCAACATTTTGGATTAGGTTCTTATAGCCATTGATCTGATACCCGTTAGTCATTGCATAATAATTGACCTTCATATTTTAAAACTGGTAATTAGATAGATCGCGTTCAGTTGTGTCAACTGTTCGGACTAGAATCTGTTTGTCATCACAACCAAACTACTATGTCTAATAAATACTGCACAATCAGTTAACTTATTTCATGACTAGCTTGTTATCACATTACATGCACATGAAGTGAATTACTCTTTTCTCATAATTGTTTACAACTCAATTTGTGTCGCGTTTTTATAATCAAGACTAAAATCACTTTAAATATGATTGACATCGTTGGCCCAACTTAATAATTAAATAAAAATCATAAAAAAATATGTATTAAACTTGCAATTTCCACTGATTCTGTGTAAAGACGATTTACTTACTCGTACTAGTTATAGGTATTTAAGTCTTATAAATACTAATTTTTTATTATAGCACGCCATTTACATTAGACACGTGGTGGATTCATAGCAAAAGTCAACTCCCTTTGCCACATAGGCAATACCGCTGGCACAATTGTACCCCCGACCATTTCACCCAATGCAATTAGAAATCATGCCGTTCCTGTTCCATCACAGATGGTATGGTGGATTTCTGGAGTTAAGATATTAAAACCTTCACATAACAGGCAAGTTGCCTATCAATAAGGTTACTTATATTTAAGTCAGGAAAAATGGGTTGGTTGAGTAAGGTGGGGTTGAGTTTGGTCAAAACGAGATCAAGTGAAAATAAGTTCAGGTCCAAAAAGGTTTAGACTAAAATTGCAATAGTCTTAGGGTGTTTCTCGCCTTCTGAACCTGTTTTGAGTTAGCAAATGTTATCAAAGTGATTAATTTAACTCTTTGTTTAATCTAAATCTGTCTATATTGACGTCACATTGAGCCATTCTATAATTTAAATATACCCTAGTTAACCCTAGTGCAACTTTTTTTAGTACCAATCAACCTATATATTGATGAAAGAGTTATGATCCTCGGCTTACCTTCATGCTAAAATTTTGTACCAACAGGTACCTTTTTTGTTTTTATTTTTATTTTTCTATTGTTTTCTTTTTTTATTTTTTATGCATAAATGGATGTCATTGTAACTTAAAAATCAAAAAAATAATATTTTAGCCTTTTTATGTATATACATAAGTATTCATATTCATGTAAACTGTAGAGATGTTTTCACATCTAAGGGAATTCTTTTATTTTGCTTAAAATAAAAAAAAATTACTTTATTGTCCTGAAAGTGGATTAGTTTGTACATCATACGGTAAGATTATAAGTTAAATATTCAAAAAAATATATTTTTTTAGAACATCTGTTCTGAGTTAATTTAAGAGCGGAAAAGAAATGAAATAGAAGGAAAGAAAAATATTATTATGTTCTTTTTAAAGAAAGAAAAGAAAAAAGTTTATAGAAAATTTGTTCCTAAATTCATTAAATAAAGTAAAAGAAAACATATGGAAGGATAATAATGGGAAATAAATAGCAAGTTGGAAGAATATGTTTTTATCCAATTTAAAAATAAATAGAAAGAAAAGAAAAATAAAATAGGAAAAAAATTAAAAATAAAAATTTCCCTTTTTTTTCTTTCCTCTCACTAAAGTAGAAACATCAAAAATTATTTTGCTCATTTCACCGCTATAAAAAAATAGATATCTATACGTTGTAAACTTGTCACTACATGTTTTTACCAACCACGTACACTTAATTTATAAAATAGTTAATTTTGTGAAATGAAAAAGTCAAAATGACTGAAACGAGTCAAACATAAACAAATATAAATATGATCATTAAAACTCAGAGCTTTTATTAAATTCATGACAAAAAGTGAATACATGCAAAGCATGACAGAACATAAACAATAACCATCAAATAATCAATCTTTATCCTAATTCAGCATAACATTTAGTTCTTTTTCAAATTTCTCCATTGTCAAGATTGGCAAAGCAATTATTACAACAATTCCAGATTCCCCATTATCATTTTTAGAAGGCATGTAGACACTATAGACTCCGGGGATATCTTCATCATCATAAGGCAACCCAGCATAAAGTGCGTCACCCCAACCAAAGTTAACTTTGTTCCATCCAATTTTAGAAAGATCTGACACCATGTAATTAGAACGAAGTTTTAAACAAGGCCATCCTTTGACAACCATTGAGTCCATTGATGACCTTACATACTCTTCAGTAATCCTTGACTTCCCCTCCATTACAATCTCTATTGCATGACCTAATGGTTTATTGCATAGATCTCCGGCTTTTGAAACCACACCTGGCATGGCGATACAATTTCCATAATACCCATCAGGGATTGGGGGATTGAACTTCCCACGCGCGTTGCCAAAGATAGTTAGGTGGACATCCTGTTCTGGATCTAGTTGTTGTGCAATAGTACGACAACGCCAAAGAAAAGCTGTTAACAACTCAAAGGTGGTGCATGCTTTAAGATTTTCCGGAACAAACCTACGAAGGGCTGCCATCTCAGTAGGACCAAAGAAAAATGTTTTGTCGGCCATTTCATCCGTTACGATTGGGTCGTTGTCTTCAGCATTCGCCATATCGTAATATAACTCAGGATGAGGAAATGTGATACATGGCGGTTCCCTGGCACAAAGCAACTCCCTTTGCCACAAAGGCGATATTGATGGCACAACTTCACCCCGAGCCATTTCTGCCATTGCCATTAGAAATTGTGAAACTCCTGTTCCATCACACATGGTATGGTAGACTAATGGAGTAAAGGTAAAACCTCCGCATAACAGACGCGTCACCTGACAATAAAAATCATATTTTAAATTTTGTATCCGTAAGTATGCATGCTTTACACTTTTATGATTAATAGAACAACGATGAGAAAGAAATTTATAGGATACGTTTGATAATTTAAAAAGCTTTTAACTTAATCATTTTTAAATATATATTTATGTACATATATATTATGTGAGTTTGACAAGTATTACAACAATAGTCATGTCTTATCGGCTATTATCTCAACCTGAAGCCTCTATCTCTATGACTCTATCCTTAAAGTTTAGCATATATAGTAATAAATTCAATTCGGTGTAAGTAAACAATCATGTACGTTTAAGGTATCACCTGAATGTACGCCAACGGAGAGTTAACAATGCTCCTAGAGGTCGGAACATCACAAACGAGCTCTTTCACACAAGGAGGATATGGCGGGTGAAGCGTCTTCCCGAACTGCTCCAATGTGACGTCTGCCTCCGCCTCGATAAACACCACACCCTCCCCGGTGCAGTCCACCATCAGCTTCTTCCCTGGACCTTCCACTACCCGACCAGCAAGCGGGTAATAGAACACTAGCACCTTAGCCAAAGCGTCCCTGATCACGCTCGCAGGGTTTGTGTCTCCCATTTTCGGGTTGCTAGGGTAAAAGAAGATTAACGGGATTATATACTTAAGCGATGGATGAAGGTCAATGTCCAAGAGAGGCTTTAGTTCTCGCGGTGTGGGTGTTGCGGGTGTTATCAACTCGGGTGCATGTCGCTTGACTGCAAAGGTTAATGGTTGAGTAACTGCATTGCCGTTAATGTTAGTCATTGCAATTTGTTGGTGTGATGAGGTACTTGTTTCTTTTGGTTTGTGGATGGGTCCTTTTATAACTAGCCTATTGGTCACGTTTCATGGAAGATATAATGTGAACAAAATATCTGGAATTTTGTGCTAATCACTTTACCAATATTATGTAATTAACAAATTTCTAAATGTACAATGATATTGTTGTAAATGGTAAGTATTTCATTAATTCGAAGATGTGAATATGAAAATACGAAAACCTTTTAGTGGAGTAACGTATATACTCTTTTGACCCTACAGTCAATATTCACTTTCAAATCGAACTTTACTTTTTGGATTAATTCTTGGGTAAAATTAATAGAGGAAGAATATTAAGAAGAATGTATTAGTATTAGTGTTTACTGATTATGCTTAGGCAGAAAGGAAAGAGAAAAAAGAAATTAAGTGTAATTGGTTATTTGGGAGAGGATCCTTTATTTTCTAGTAAAATGCGTTGTTATTGTTGTTAATTCAGCCTGTATAACGTGGGACCTTAACGGCGAGGCAGTGTAGCTGATGTTAAGGGTCGACAACGCAGGCGAAATGTTGCTTTTTGCATCCCAACAACAACCAACTTAGGGGGTGTTTGGATGAACTTTTAAAACTTGCTTATTTGCTATTTGTTTGTTGAAAACAAAAAATGTATGGTAAAATAATTCCAAAAGCTTTAAAATGGAGCTTTTTAAAAGTTGTTTTTGCTTTTTAAAAAACAAATCTAAAGACTCAGTCAAACACCCCCTTAATGATACTCATTATGTCTCTATATATAGTTGATTAGCTTGAGAGTTGAGACCCGCATGCTACACAGGTTTTTCAATAAAATTTAACATATAATAATTACGCAATGAAAACAATTATACACTAAGAATCATAAACATAAAAGAAAATACAATACAAGGTTAATTTACCATTTATCATTAACTAGCTTTAAAACCCGTGTGATGTACGAGAAGCCCAAAGAAAATACAATTAAACTATATAAATTAAATGTTTATTTAAAAAAAAAAACTTAATTTTATCAAATTAAATAGTTTAATAAGTTCAAATTATATTTTCTAATGGAATATTTATACGAATACGCGGTGCATTCTCACGCAATTTTCTTCATAATAACAAAAAAGATGCACCAATGATTTTATAAGTTGTGATTATATTTTTTAATGGAATGACGAATTCTAACAAAATATGATAAGATGTTTAATTTTAAATGGCATAAAAAGAAAACATCATATATAAAGTTAGGATGACTAAAACACACTTTTATATTATAGATTTGAAAGAGATAGATGAAAACTCAATGGATCCATGGAGGTTGAATGAATATGTGAAAATAAAATTCTTATTCATTCATAATTTCTTCTTGTTTTTATCTTTTTAGACCTATAAATATCATTTATCAATTTTTACTACATTCATCTGCTACACTGAAAAAGTGTTTACAAATTGATTTAATGAAAAAAGGTAGATATGATTTCATTATATATACACACACAATGTAAAATGTTAGATTTTTGCATAACGTGTTACCTATTACTCATTCAGGTCGATGATCAGTGCAGATGAGAAAATTTAGTTTGCTTGATACAACCGGGTTTGATAAACTGAAGTACTCTTCCGGGTATGGGTCGCATGGAAAATGCGCTCTGACTCGTATTAATTCTCATTTACTTAAAAGCATATAATCAATTTCTAAATATGCAACTAGCCTGGAAATCTAAACGAATAGGTCAACTTTTAGCCAAATGTAAAAACGGAATTCATCATGGTTCGATTAATATTATTTATATATCAGCCTCCTGATATGTCTTATTCTAAGTTTTTATTAGGCATATTTACTATATTGATTAAAGTAATGTAACTTTTAATCGAACCCGTTTAATATGTGCGCGTCGATGTTGGTCATATTTGGCTTCTATGGGTCAAATGGGTAAAGTGGTGAACTTTGAAAAGTAGCTTAAAATGAAAACAAGTCAAGAGGGTTGAAAGTTATAACACGTCAAAAGTAAATTTATAATGCATAAAACCATTTACATCATTATATTAGACATGTTTAGTATTTTTATTAAACTAATGTAACTTTCATATATTCGGTCACACGAATTATTTAATAAAATCAAATTTTTGGACACAAACGGTGCTTGTCCGTTTATTTAACTTTAACTGAACACAAACACGATCATAAACATATGACCGAACGAATTTTTGTGTTCATGTTAGTTCGTTTAAAACCTAGATGAATATTTCATGAACATAAATCAACACAAATGAACAAAAACAAACAAACTTAAGCGAATGCAATAGAACAAACATAAACAAACACAAATGAATATAATTCAACCAATATGACCAAGTATATATATACATAAAGGCAGTTCAGAATATGCAAATGTTTTGTTACTTCAAAATTAAACTTTTGGGCTATAAGTATGTGATGATTACCGCGGTGATTGGTTGTGATGTTGAGTTTTCGTTCTCAGTTTTCTTGCAATCTGCTGTTGACAAGATGCTTTCCACATTCCAAAAGGTAATTATACAACTTTGATTATGCAATTTTATATAGATTGTAGTTTTGTAAGGCCCTAGTCCCGGTGCCCTACTTTAATGTTGGATTTACTCATAAACACAGTTCTAAATATCATAGTTAATTAAAACTTTTTGCGAAATATAAAAACATCGAACATATTTTACAAAATCATAGCATTCTTGTTTAAAACATTCAAATTATCTTAAGATAAAACATCATAATTTTCCTTCACCAGTCAGCTCAGTCCATGCCATGTGTCCCCCTTAAGCCAACTCCTTTATCCTATTTGCCTGCGTGCATACTAAAAGTCAGTTACGCTAAGTGAGTTATAGTTAATCAGACAACATACAATACGTTTATATTTTACATACTTAACATGTTTTACTTTCTTTCGTACATACATAAGTATATACCTTTATTCTTACTTTTATACTTTCGTACTTTTATTCTTTCATACTTTTACATTTAATCTTACTTTACATACTTATACGTTTTAAAGAGCATTACGCCCTATGTCCTCGAGTATCATTAAGGCTCGGTCCAGATATGATCTAAAATATACATATTATTTATAAATATTTCATACACTTTCAAGTATTTTGAACCAGTTTTTTATTGAATTTATTTCTATTTGGCTCAAAATTAGATTTTAAAGGTTTTAAAGAGACAACGAGCAAAACATGTGTAAAAACTTAAGAATAATACTAAATGATCAGTTTATGTTATTTATTTGTACTCCATCGTTGCATTTTGATACACACCCTTGAATACTAATTGTGTCATTTAGTTTGCGTATGGGAGTTTAATGAGTATGAAACTTTTAATAAAGATAAACTTTAAGCTCGATGAAGCCAAATTCGATTTTGGTGAAATTTATAATTTATAAATAATAATATAAGAGTATACCATATAATTTGTTTTTTGCACTTTTACAATTATTAAAGTCTTGTTCATTGCTCAAGGAGATTACACATCTATATGTACAAGAGTTGGAAAATTAGTGAAGCCATAGTGGGCTAAGTAAAAAAAGGTGTAGTAGGCCATCGGTAAATAAAGCCAATTTAAATAGAGGCGACAACTTTGAGAGAAATAACAAGGGGTTAATATAAACAGAAGTCGGCAATTAAACCTTACAAGAAGAGAAGCCATTTTAATATTATTAAGAACTCTTTTTCTCGGCAGCTGTGTGGAGCAAACAGAAGAAATAAAAAAATAGTTTGGTTGGTGGCTATTATGGAGCACGTGAAGGAAAAAAAGAGAGAGACCCATCAATAACTGGACGAAGGAAAAATAAGTCACACGAAGATAAGGTCAACTTTTTTGTTTATTTTTCAATGATCAGTAAACTACATATTATTTTTAGTTTTGTTTCATACTTATTATGGGTAACTAAACCTTTACACTGCCTAAGTTTTGGTTGAATACTATGTTATATCAATGGTTTGACGAATAATTATTTGATGCTGGCTGATTTGATGTTATAGTAAAGGTTTTTAATTGGTTTGTTCATGATATTGTTGAGTAATTGAATCTAGTTTATTATTTTAATAATTATTCCACTTGAATTTGATAGTCATTGGTGATGGTTAGATGCATGATTAGGTTGTCTACTTTGTGTTTTCAACTTGTTTGTGATTTATGGTCGAAATAATCGTAGAAATAATTATTGAAAGTTTATTATATTTTATTGTTCTATTACTAGAGAGGCCGGAAGACAATTTAGTGTTGTGTCATCTTTGTCTTTTGCGGGTTTGGGTAATAATTGCACGGGAGTGAGTTATCCTAGGTCCCTTAGATTATTGTGATACAAGTCATGTTCAAATAAATTAATAATACCCTCTTTATATTAATATATATTGTATTCGAAGAGACCGGGAGGTGATTTGGATTTTTGGGTACCATAGTATTATTAGGTAAGGTGAGACCGGGAGGTGATCCAAACCTTTAACAATTGAGCTTCACATGTCATTAGAGTTCTATGATGTCGTTGGTGAGGCCGGGAGGCGATCTAGCGTACTTTAGTGGTCTTTAATGCCATATTTTTAAGATATTGTTTTTCAACCAAGTCAAGTTCGTTAACTATTAATTTAACTAGCAGGATTCCATTACCTAGGTAGTCGTTTCTCATTTTTGTTTAAAACCCAATTTTTATAAAGTTTTATTTTTAGTTTAATTATTAATTAGTTAAGTATTATTAGTTTAATTAATAAAAAAATTCTAAAAACCAAAAAAAAGCCTAGGTTAGTAATAATTAGAGTTTACCCATATTGTCATAGGTTCGATATCCGTTCTTACTTGCTAGCTACATTGTGACCAGTACACTTTCCGATTGTGTGTTGTTTTTTTGGTGAGTTCGGTAAAACTTGGTATTTAATATTATATACACTTTTCACACATCAAGTTTTTGGCGCTGTTGCTGGGGACACTAGCAAATTCTTTGTTTAAACCGAGTTGATTATATGATCTGTTTAATTGTTTATTTGCTTTTTAGTTGTTATTTTTCCTTTAGGTTCTTTTACTTGCTATTTGTGCCTTTAGGTTTAGTTTTCCTAAAAAGAAAAAAAAATTAGATAATTTTTTTCAGTTTATGTATAATACCCGTTCTCAAAGCCAACCTTTATTCACTGAACCAAAAGAGCCCTAGAGAGAGTTTCTCGAGTGACTTAAAGAGCTTACAGATAGCGAGAGTGATTCACCCGATATCCAGGTACGCGTCTCTACTGCTAGAATAGATATGGGCGACGCCGTTCCACGTCATTCATCTTAAGTTATTCCCATTCTCACTTTCTGGTCGTGCTGCTTCATGGTTTGACTCTCTTCCAAATGCTTCAATCGCTACATGGGCCGACATGCAATCCAAGTTCCTTAAGAAGTATTTCCCTCCATCGAAGGTCGGGCGTCTACGAGAGCAAATCCGTTCGTTTCATATGGACCCTGATGCGTCCTATTATTCTGCGTGGGAGCGTTTTCAAACTCTTATAAGCCGTTGTCCTCAGCATGGCCTAAATGATTGGGCTGTGGTTGAAAAATTCTATAATGGTCTTACTCCCAAAACCCAACAACGGTTCAATACCGCCGCTGGAGGAAACATGCTCGATAAACTCACCATAGAGGAGGCTGATGAAATGTTCGAGAGCATAGCATTAGGGGATCAACATACACCGAGTAGAAGGTCCAACTCTGCTGCGAAGGCCGCATCCATCTCAGCATCGCGTGGAGTGCATCATGTTGATTAAAATACGAGTGTGTCGACATATGTGGAGGCACTGAAGAGGGAGCTCAGAGAGCTTAAGTTGCAAACCCGTAGGTGCGAGATATGTCATGGAAATCACGAGACAACCAATTGTCCTATTGATTCTCAGGAGGAGGTAGATTTTGTTTCTAATCAAAACCGTTCCTTCAATTCAGGGTGGTGAAACAATAATTCTAACTCTAATTGGCGGGCAGGTAACTCCGGTTATCAGCAACGTCTGAATCTGTTCCAAGAACCCGCCCCCGATCCTGTTCCAGTACTAAATAGTACTTCCAAGATCGAGGAGATGTTGGCTAACCAATCTCAATTGTTAAATCAGCTCTTACAATATGATGCCAACACCAAATCCACTCTTTTGCAGCATGAGACGTTTATGAAGGAACAACAGGTTGCATTTCAGAATCTTGAGGCTAAGTTTGGTGAGTTGTCTGTGAATATTGATCAACTACCCTCAGGGAGTCTTCAAAGTAACACCGTCCCTAATCCTAGTCCTAGCTATTCTAAACCATTTCCAAATGCTCAAGCCAAGGCAGTAACCACCCGAAGTGGGAGAGGGGTCGTTAGAGATACACCAATAGAGGAAGAGGAGGTTGACGAGGAGCTGGAGTTGGAGACATCGCCTGATAAGGTGAAACAGAGGCGAGGCCCATCAAGTACCTCCCAGTCAGGCGGTGCGTCAGCTGAGAAGGTGAATCAGGTTGAGCAGGAACTGGTGCGCGTCTACAAGCCAAAACCGCCATATCCCGGTCGTATGTTGAAGAAGAATGATTCGGAGCAGTACTCTAGGTTTCTTGACATGCTTAAGAAGCTCCATGTGAACATTCCGTTTATTGAAGCTCACGCGAACATTCCAAAACACGCCAAGTTTCTAAAAGATTTGCTCACTAATAAAAAGAAACTTGAGGAGCTTTCGACTGTTACTCTTAGTGAGGAGTGTTCTGCCGCCGTAGGAAGATGACAGATCCGGGCAACTTTACCATTCCTTGCCTGATTAGTAATCTTCATGTTAGTAATGTTTTAGCCGACCTCGGTGCAAGCATTAACCTCATGTCCTATTCTGTGTTTGCCAAACTTAACGTGTAAGAGTTGCTTAGTATCCAGCTGGCAGACCATGAAGTTCCCAAGGGGCATTGCAGAGAACATGATGGTGCAGGTGGACAAATTCATCTTTCCGGTTGTTACTTGTGTTTAATTACAAACCACCATTTAAGTATGTTAAGTTTATACAAAACAAATCCGAGCCATCGGATATATAAATAGCACTTCGACACTCCAAGCGCTAATCTTGGTCACCTGCAAAATGTAAGAAAATACGTCAGCAACGAATGCTGGTGAATATGCTGATGCAAAAAAATTTTCTTTTACTTTATTACACCTCGAGACTACGCCTGCCTCGACCCATCGTGGCTTAGTAATAACAAAGTTAAAACAACATATATATAAATTCGAGTCTCTACACTAGGTCACCTCAACAAACACCGCAGCATCCGACTTAGTTAAGTACCCGTATGTATACACATGGTCGTGCTTCCTGCAGGAAAGCGTCCTACGACCAGGCGTGGTGCGATGTGCCCACCGCGTACTACCACATATGTAAGGATCCAGACAAACGTATACTACAGCTTGAGGGCTAGGCTTATACCCTCATTTATAACGGTTTTATGAACACGTAAATAATTTTCATATAACATGTTTAACTCGTTAAAATAAGTTTGTAAAAGTTTGGGGGCGTATTCACCTTTTCACTTTGGGATCGGCTTCAATCACCTTCCGAGGGTCTTTCCCTTTTTATCTCGCACCTATAGTACGAGTATAAACACTTGTTAGTCGGATATACAATCCGACTTAAGACCTTTAATCTTATTTTATAAACTTCACCTCGATGAACCTTTAGTTCAAAATCTCTTTTACTTTAAAACCTTTAGTTTTAATAGTAATTTATAAACCTCTAGTTTATTTATAAAACCCGACGTTTCTTCTTCTCCAAGAAACGTATTCTTTTTCTTTTATTATTTAAGAATAATCATTATCACTTAAATAATATTTTCATAACAAAGAATATATACTTACACACATATATATTTATCAATACTCATATTCTTATTTTTGTCTCTTTCTTTGTTATGTTTTCTTTTCTTTTATCGAGGTATCGAGTATAACCTCGACTTTAAGGTTTAAGCCTTTATAATAATATTTTATTATATTCATTTGTCGTTACGCCTTACCTCGTTGGCGTTTAGAAACCTTAAGAACTCGAGCAGCACACCAATGCCGCTTGGTCTCTTTTGTCGTTTTGATCAACGTCCCTCCTTGTCGCCAAAAGATAATACCAAACTTCAACACTCGTTGGCACGCTTCTCGAGACTTATTGCCATGATAACAAACGCCTTCTTGGTTATATGTGGGTGGAGGGTGGCACGAACTTTGAGGAAACAAACACGGAATCGAGAATCGGGACACGTTTATCGAGGGATTATGGCACAAACTTCGAGGTATGATAATAAGGCTAGTGAGATGTTAGAGAGAGAGAGCGAGAAGTACTGATTTGTAGTGTGAAAATATGAAATCTCGGACCTGCTATTTATAGTCATTTTCTGGAATCCCATCGCGGTACGCGATGGCCTCCTGGTCAACCGTCGCGTATCGCGACGTAGGTCAGGTAAGTCACCCAATAGACCTGCCACGTGGCGACACGTGGAAGGCTTTGCGCCACGTGGCGACACGTCTGCCACGTGGTGACAGATAATGCCACTGATTGCCACGTGGCACACGTGTCACAACTTGTCAGACCACGTCATCGTGATACGCGATGACGTAGGTTCAACAGTGATCGCGTATCTCTATTGACCATTTCTATAATCTTTTGACCAAGTCCTTCGCTATACGCGATGGGCTTGTCCTTTGTCCCATCGCGTATCGTGAGAGGACAAGAAACAAAATTTTTCCTTTTTAAACCTTGGAGTTTGGAAATTGGCAGAATTGGTCCCTTGACTTTAGAAACTTGTTATTTTTTACTCGAAATTTACGCGATGTTACATCCTCCCCACCTTGAAATAAATCTCGTCCTCAAGATTGCTTCATTGGAATAGATGAGGATATTTCTTTTTCATTTCCGATTCGCGTTCCCACGTATACTCGGGCCCTCTTCGTGAATCCCATTTGACTTTCACAATTTTCAATGTTCGCCTTTTTAATTTCTTCGTTTTTGAATCTTCTATTTGAATTGGACGTTCTTTGACTTTTAAATTTTCATCTATTTCAACGTCTTTTAATGGCATCGAAAGAGATTCGTCGGCTAAACATTTTCGCAGATTCGAGACATGGAATACATCGTGTATCCCTTGCATTTCCTCGGGTAGTCGCAAACGGTATGCAACAGTACCAGTTCGTTCAAGTACCTCGAAGGGTCCAACGAATCTAGGACTTAGTTTTCCTTTCTTACTGAAGCGAACGACGCCTTTCCAAGGCGAGACTTTCAATAATACTATGTCACCAACATTGAATTCTAACGGCTTACGACGAACATCGGCGTAACTCTTTTGGCGATCACGTTCCGTCTTAAGTCGTTCTCGGATTTTAAGAATTTTGTCGGTGGTTTCTTGGATTATCTCGGGTCCAGATTATTGATTGTCTCCGGTTTCTGACCAACACGGGCGTTCTACATTTTCGACCATATAACGCCTCAAATGGTGCGGCTTGAATACTTGTGTGATAGCTATTATTATACGAGAATTCCATTAGGGGTAAGTGGTTATCCCAACTTCCACCTAAATAGATCACACAAGCTCGGATCATGTCTTCCGACGTTTGAATCGTCTTTTCGCTTTTCCCATCGGTTTGCGGATGATAGGCGGTGCTAAGGTTAAGCTTTGTGCCTAAGGCTTGTTGGAAGCTTTTCCAAAAAAGAGATGTGAAACGACTGTCTCGATCAGAAATCATAGACAACGATACTCCATCCAAAGCAACGATGTTGTTCACATAAATACGCGCTAGTCTATCCATTGAATATGATTCGTTGATGGGTATAAAGTGTGTGGATTTTGTCAATCGATCCACAATGACCCAGATTGCATTATGTTGTCGAGTCGTTTTAGGGAGTTTGGTAATGAAATCCATAGTGATTAACTCCCACTTTCATATGGGAAGTTCGGGTTGTTAGAGCAATCCCGAAGGCTTTTGGTGTTCATCATTGACTTTCAAATAGGGGTGTTCACGGTTCGGTTTAAAACCGTGAAACTGCCCAAACCGGTCATCGGTTTGGTTTCACGGTCGGTTTTTTTTGTTATCTTTTGGTCGGTCGGGTTCAAACCGTAACGAATGGTTTGGTTTATGGTTTTAAAACTTTCATACCGTATAAAACCGAACCGGAAAGTGAGATTTTAATTTACTTAATCTTTTTAATACTGTATATTATGGGTATGTGATTGTCTAAATTTATGTCTGCTTTAGTATTTTCTTTGTATAATATATTGCTTGTTCTCTTGTATATCTGCTTCAGTTACTTCTATCAATTCTTTTTTCTTGTTCTACATAATGTGATGTTTAAATAACTATATATATAAAACATCAAGATTATTACACTTTAAAAGAAATTGTTTTATTTAACAAGCTTTAATATGATTGTTTAACAAGCTTTAATGGCTTTTATCATATGTATTTCATTTAACAGAAAAGGAAAAAAAAGAGTTTAGTGAGTTAGCTTAACAAGCTTTAAATGACTTTGTTCACCTATCGATTTCATGGTGCTTATACAGGTCCTGAAATGAAAGCATATGCAATGAATCTTTGACAAGTCATTATATTTTTCATTATTTTAGCCTAATAAATCCCAAACCGTGAAACCAAACCGGAACCAAACCGTTGATAACCGTTCGGTTTGGTTCGGTTTTAAAGTTCAACGGTTCGGTTTTGGTTTTTGGAATTAAAAACCGTTACTAACGGTTTGGTTTACGGTTTAACCTAAAAACCGTCAAAACCAGACCATGAACACCCCTACTTTCAAACATGTTTAACATTTTGCAACATGCGAAGCGACATCTCTTTTCATCCCATTCCACCAGTAGTTTGATTTGAGATTATGATACATTTTGTCGCTTCCAGGATGCATCCTATATTTGGATTTGTGAGCTTCGTTTAATATTTTCTTACGCAAGTCCCCAATGACTAGTACCCATATCCTATTACCGAGTCTAAGGATACCATCATCACCCTTGACTAGCGAGTCAATGGTGCCCTTGCGCTTTTCATCGGAGATTTGGTTTTCATTGATCGCTTGAATTTGAGCAGATTTGATTTGTTCGAGTAGATCAATTTGGAGTTCTAGACGCAACGCTCGGACTCTTTTGGGATTCTCATGTTCCTTGCGACTTAAGGCATCAGCCACGACGTTGGCTTTGCCTTCATGGTAAACAATCTCGCAGTCGTAATCATTGAGAGTTTCCATTGATCGTCGTTGGCGCATGTTGAGATCTTTTTGATCGAAAATATGCTTTAAGCTTTTATGATCAGTGTACACGGTAAATCTTACTCCATAAAGATAGTGCCTCCATATCTTAAGTGCAAAGATTATGACGCCTAACTCTAGATTATGAGTCGTATAGTTCTTTTCGGATACTTTGAGTTGACAAGAGGTGTAAGCGATTACTTTCTTACGTTGCATTAGTACACATCCCAAGACGGTGTGAGGTGCGTCACTAAATACCAAAAAGTTCTCAGTACCTTCTGGCAAGGCCAGTATAGGTGCTTGGGTGAGCTTTTGTTTGAGTATATTGAACGCCTCTTGTTGCTTTGTTCCCCATTCGTATTTGATGTTCTTGCGAGTTAAGGAGGTTAGGGGAACAGAGATTCGGGAAAAGTTTTCAATGAATCTACGGTAATAGCCGGCCAAACCTAAGAAACTTTGAATCTCGGTTGGCGATTTTGGGATCTCCCACTTAGAGATAGCTTCAATCTTAGCAGGATCGACTTGAATACCGTTGACGTTGATGATGTGACAAAGAAATTGTACTTCATGTAACCAGAACTCGCATTTTGAGAATTTAGCGTACAACTTCCCGGTTCTAAGAATTTCAAGCAAAGTTCGAAGATGGACTTCATGATCAGCTTTTGACTTAGAATAAATAAGTATGTCGTCGATGAATACGATAACAAATTTATCCAAGTAAGGCTTGCAAATACGATTCATCATGTCCATGAACGCAGCTGGAGCATTAGTAAGTCCAAACGGCATGACCGTGAACTCGTAATGTCCATACCTTGTTCGAAAAGCGGTCTTTGGGATATCCTTGGATTGGACTTTGAGTTGGTGATAGCCGGAACAAAGATCGAATTTTGAAAAGAAGCTAACACCTTGAAGTTGGTCAAAAAGATCATCGATTCGAGGGAGTGGATAACGATTTATGATTATGACTTTGTTTAACGCACGATAATCGATACACATACGCATAGATCCATCCTTCTTCTTGACGAATAAGATTGGCGCTCCCCATGGTGACGAACTCGGTCGAATGAAGCCTTTCTCCAGTAGCTCCTCGAGTTGTTTCTTTAACTCCTTCATCTCAGTTGGCGCTAAATGATACGGAGCTTTGGCGATCGGAGCGGTACCAGGAATAAGGTCAATCCTAAACTCTACCTCGCGATCGGGAGGTATTCCGGGAAGTTCATTAGGAAATACATCGGAAAAGTCGGAGCCTATAGGTACGTCCGTTATCTCCTTTGGCTTTGATTCTTCAGTGACGTAGGCCATGAATGCTAAGCATCCTTGATTTAAACACTTGTTAGCCCTAATCATGGAAATTATGCTAACTTGGCCAGCGTCTTTATCCCCTTCAATTCGAATCGTTCGTTTATCGGGGGCTTGAAGTTCAACGGTTTTGCTATTGCAGATGATACGGGCATGGTTATCGGATAACCAATCCATACCAAGTACAATATCAAAACGAGCAAGTGCCATTGGTAAAAGTTGAATAGGCAGAATATAACCAGGTAAGTGAATTTTTCCGTTTTCAAGGGCTTCAGAGATCTTAACGATTTCGCCGCTAACAGTCTCGACGCTTAGAGTTTTATTTAACTTTGTTAATGGTTCGTTTAATAGACTACAAAAGCTATAATCTATAAAACTTAAATTGGCACCTGAATAAAATAAAACTCTAGCATAGGTGTCGTTGACTAGAAACGTACCGGTAATGGTTTCCGGCATGTCAGCGGCCTTCTTTGTGTCGAGTACGAAGACTCGTGCATTTCCTTTCTTGTTATGGCCACTTCCACCCGTACCACCAGTCGCAAATTTGTTCTTTGGGCACTCGAAGCTCAAGTGTCCCATCTCTTTACAGTTGTAGCACGTCATCTTCCTTTTCCAACAGTCAGCAGCTGCATGACCTGTACAGTTGCATGACTCACAAACTTTAGGAGGCAGAGCGAAGTTACATCGACCCTTGTGATACCTCCTACATGTTTTGCATGGCTTAGCATTTGAATTGAATCGGTTTTGGTGTTGGTTTAAGCCTTTGCCTTTGTAGTTGGCGCTTCCTCCAGTTCTCCCTTGAACAATTGTTGTTGTAACCTTCTTATCTTCTTCACTGTTGCGGACCATACCGCCCATCAGATAACCAGCTAACTCCATTGCGGAATCAGCGGTTTGAGGTAAATGTGACCTCACCATATCGCGGATTTCCCGCGGAAGTCCCCAAATGTATCGGGTAATTTTGCTGGATTCAGGATTCACCAGCTGGGGAACCAGGTGACAATATTCGTGAAACTTAGTGTTGTATTCACGAAGATTCGTCCCCACGACCTTGAGATTGAGGAATTTAGTTTGAATTTGATCGGTTTCATGCATGGGACAAAACTTTCCCATTAACATTTCCTTGAACACATCCCAAGTCAAACCATACATCACTTCTCTTCCCTTACTCATAATCATTGTATTCCACCACTCGAGCGCCTCTACTTTGAACATGAGCGCAAAATATTGGATGTTCTCTTCATTGGAGCACTTGCTCGTTATCACTATTGTCTCCATTTCCTCAAGCCACCTCACGGTTGTGATGGCTCCTTTATCACCATGGAACTCCTTCGGTCAATAGTATTTGAAATCCTTGAACGAACATCCACTGATCTTGAGTTTCTTAAATTTTTGCCTAACTCCTCCATCAGCGTTAGACTCATGAACACTTTCCTCGACACGAGACGGGTTTAAATGAGATTTTACGGATTTTCAAGAAGGATTAACGGAATGAGAATGTTTTGAGTTTTTTGATTGGGACCTTGCCATAGACTCTTCTCTAACCGCATCCTTAATCATCTTTTGTATTTGGTTCATATATTTATTAGGAATAGATTCCTCTTGTTCGTTCTCGGGGTCTTTCCCCTTGTCTTTTGTTTCTTTTTCTTTTTCATGCATTTTCGTTGTTATTACTTTGTTCAGACATTTTTCTTTTTCTTTTCAATATGTCTTTAACTTAAACTTAACAATTTTCTTATATTAAACATATATTTTATTTCATATTTATATATATGTCACAAAAGGATATATATATATATTTATTTATTTTACATTACACACACACAGATATATATATATCATTTGATAGATATATATATATTGATCAGCCTATCTTTATTTCACGAACGTCTCAACGTTCTTGTTACGCACATATTTCACATAACATACAAGATTATATTATCACACAACTTCACATTGCATCCTTCTCCACCATCTTCAATCTTTCAAGAACTTCCTCATCACTTTCGTTAACTTGTTGCATTTACGAAGACGTGTCCTTCCTATTTTTACTTTTTCTCTCCTTCATAGGCCATCTTCTTCCTCCAATCATCTGTTTCGTGTAGAGCGCGGTCCAAGTGTTCTTCATACGACCGTGTAACTTCGTTGGGGTATCCATATTGTGGAGGTGGGTCGCGGTAACACAATGTCACCATTTCATAGTGATTCCTTGGTTTTGGATACGGAACTTCAGTCATGTCGGATGAAAGGTAGAAAAAAGCTTTAGCATCTTGGTTTTGTTCTCGGATCTCATAAGCTTGTTCTTCTTCAGTTGGGATCACGCCTTGAAATGGAGGAAAGCTTTATGAAGCTTGGTTCTTGAGTTTCTCGAGATATTGGACATATGGATCAACAGAACCGTAGCTTGGGTTTTGGGAAGTGAGTGATCCATCCATTGATGTTGATATCTCATTGGGATTATCGGGATGCTCTTCTTCCAGTTCAGTCTCTTCCTCGGGATCCTCTTCTTCTTCGGGGTCTTCCGCTTCTTCCTCGGGTCCTTCCTCTTCCTCAGGTTCTTCCTCTTCCATGTGCTGGATGGTCTCATTGTTTATTGGGGGCATCTGAAAACTTTCATAGGGCATTATTACCCTCATTCTAGGTTTGTGGGATGACCCTTCATCATTGTTGGGTTGAGAATTGACTTCGTTGAAAGTGGAGCTTCCGGTATGCCATCGTCGTTGATCGGAGTGGCATTTCATCCAGTCAGAGGATGTGGATCTTGGTTCTTCTTTGATGGGTAAGTTGGAAAGGAAGGCATAGGATGGATGAGGATTTGGTGGTAGATATCTAGTTGGGTAGTACTGTGATATCATCGAGGGTTGGTATATAGGGATCTCAGTTGGGTGGTACGTTGGTACTTCAGAGGGATGGTACATTGGTATGGTTGGTGGATGGTAACTTGAGTGTCTTGATGGCTCAATTCTTTGTTTCGGTGGACTATCAGGAACGTCTATTGGATAGTGTTTACTTCCGGGGTAGTATACGGGTTTGGTTAAGTCATGTTCCACATCTTGGTCGAAGTATGCTTCATAATAACCATCACTCATGTTATCCTCGGGGTAAAGTTCTGGGATTCCAGCTTCTTTGGCCTTGCGTACAAAGTTCTCCATATAAGCTTTGAATGACATCTAACAATATGGGTGGTTTAGAGTGTGGAGGGAAAGGTTACCAACCTATCTTATCCCTAAAACAAATAAACAATTATTTCCTATACTTGGATCGAAGCTTGGGTATCGTTTTATGATATCCAATTCGCTAAGATCGATGACTCTGATACCGACACTTGTCACACCCCAAACTACGGCCTAGGAGTATGACACATATGTTGGTACCACAAGTGTAATTAAATCAGAGTTACGTTATTTGGCAGAAGACTTTATAACTTGTGGGTTTAAAGTGTAACATTACAAAAGACGGGATAAAATACCCGTTTAAGTTATACAAAAGTATTACTTGTGTTTGATTACAAACCATCATTTAAGTATGTTAAGTTTATACAAAACAAATCAGAGCCATCAGATATATAAATAGCACTTCGACACTCCAAGCGCTAATCTTGGTCACCTGCAAAATGTAAGAAAATACGTCAGCAACGAATTTATAAATTCGAGTCTCTACACTAGGTCACCTCAGCAAACACCGCAGCGTCTGACTTAGTTAAGTACCCGTATGTATACACATGGTCGTGCTTCCTGCAAGAAAGCATCCTACGACTAGGCGTGGTGCGATGTGCCCACCGCGTACTACCACATATATAAGGATCCAGACAAACGTATACTACAGCCTGAGGGCTAGGCTTATACCCTTATTTCTAACGGTTTTAGGAACACGTAGTTCCTTGTAAATAATTTTCATATAACATGTTTGACTCGTTAAAATATGTTTGTAAAAGTTTGGGGGCGTATTCACCTTTTCACTTTGGTATTGGCTTCAATCACCGCCCCGGGGTCTTTCCCTTTTTATCTCGCAACTATAGTACGAGTATAAACATTTGTTAGTCGGATATACAATCCGGCTTAGACCTTTAGTCTTATTTTATAAACTTCACCTCGATGAACCTTTAGTTCAAAATCTCTTTTACTTTAAAACCTTTAGTTTTAATAGTAATTTATAAACCTCTAGTTTATTTATAAAACCCGACGTTTCTTCTTCTCCAAGAAACGTATTCATTTTCTTTTATTATTTAAGAATAATCATTATCATTTAAATAATATTTTCATAACAAAGAATATATACTTACACACATATATATTTATCAATACTCATATTCTTATTTTTGTCTCTTTCTTTGTTATGTTTTCTTTTCTTTTATCGAGATATCGAGTATAACCTCGATTTTAAGATTTAAGCCTTTATAATAATATTTTATTATATTCATTTGTCGTTACGCCTTACCTCGTTGGCGTTTAGAAACCTTAAGAACTCGAGCAGCACTTCAACGCCGCTTGGTCTCCTTTGTTGTTTTGATCAACGTCCCTCCTTGTCGCCAAACGATAATACCAAACTTCAAAACTTGTTGGCACGCTTCTCGAGACTTATTTCCATGATAACAAACGCCTTCTTGGTTATATGTGGGTGGAGGGTGGCACGAACTTTGAGGAAAAAAACACGGAATCGAGAATCGGGACACGTTTATCGAGGAATTATGGCACGAACTTCGAGGTATGATAATAAGGCTAGTGAGATGTTAGAGAGAGAGAGAAGTACTGATTTGTGGTGTGAAAATATGAAATCCCGGACCTGCTATTTATAGTCATTTTCTGGGATCCCATCGGGGTACGCGATGGCCTCCTGGTCAACCGTCGCGCATCGCGACGTAGGTCAGGTAAGTCACCCAGTAGACCTGCCACGTGGCAGGCGTACCACGTGGCAATCCGTCTGCCATGTGGTGACACGTGGCGACAGATAATGCCACTGATTGCCACGTGGCACACGTGTCACAACTTGTCAGACCACGTCATCGCGATACGCGATGACGTAGGTTCAACAGTGATCGCGTATCTCCATTAACCATTTCTAGAATCTTTTGACCAAGTCCTTCGCTATACGCGATGGGCTTGTCCTTTGTCCCGTCGCGTATCGTGAGAGGACAAGAAACAAAATTTTTCCTTTTTAAACCTTGGAGTTTGGAAATTGGCAGAATTGGTCCCTTAACTTTAGAAACTTGTTATTTTTGACTCGAAATTTATGCCATGTTACAGCCGTCCATTCTTAGCCACCTCACGTTCTCTTATCGATGTTGCCGATGGCAAATTGACTCTTCGAGTTCATGATGACACGGTCACATTTGATGTGCAGACATCCATGAGGCATACTCAGCAGCAGGATGACACTCTCCACTTCATCGACACTTTCATGATGCATGTAGGAGACTATCTTATGAAGGTCTGTGAGAGAGATACGTCCGACACCCAGATCATCAATATGAAAAATCAGTCATTCAAGATGACAGAATTTGGTTTTGAGTTGCAGCACGATGAGGAGCAGCTGTTACCTGTGGAAGGAGGACACGATCCGATCATGAGTTCCCAAGTATTTTCAAATGTCCTTGCGGTTGAAGAGCAAGAGTTTCTCATTGCAAAACCATCTATTGAGAACCCCCTATCTTTAGATTTAAAAGATTTACCGCCTCACCTCGAGTATGCGTTTTTAGGGGAGGGGTCTCAACTTCCCGTCATCATCTCTTCGAGCATGGAGACGGAGGAGGAAGAAAAGTTGATGGTTGTTCTGAAATCTCATAAGCATGTCATCGCCTGGAAGCTTATGGATATCAAAGGTATAAACCTGTCGTTCTGCACGCATAAAATCTTTATGGAGTACGAGTTTAAACCTGTGGTTTTGCCACAGAGGAGGCTTAACCCGAACATGCAGGAGGTCTTCAATAGAGAGGTTATTAAGTTGCTCGATGCTGGTTTGACTTTTTTGATCTCCGACTTCGCTTGGGTTAGCCCAGTCCAGGTGGTCCTTAAAAATGGCGGTATGACAGTTATCACGAATGAAAAGAATGAGCTCATACCGATCCGGATTGTGACAGGGTGGCGAGTTTGCATTGACTACCACAGACTTAACGAGGCCACACGAAAAGACCACTTCCCGTTACCATTCATCGATCAGATGCTTGAGTGTTTGTCAGGACAACAGTTCTAATGTTTTCTTGACGGCTTTTCCGGTTATTTCCAGATCCCCATCGTCCGTGGTGATCAGGAGAAAACCACATTTACATGTCCCTTTGGCACATTCATGTACCGACACATTCCATTCGTATTATGTAACTTTCCAGCCACATTTCAGCGGTGCATGGTGGCCATTTTCTATGAGTTAATCGAGGATTCCATGGAAGTCTTTTTGGATGATTTTTCCGTCTTTAGGAATTCGTTTGATAATGTCTGCGTAACTTAGATCGAGTGCTCGCTAGATGTGAAGAGACGAGCCTTATGCTTAACTAGGAGAAATGTCATTTTATGGTTCGTGAGAGTATTGTTTTAGGTCATAAGATTTCTAGTGCGGGGATTGAGGTAGATAGAGCTAAGGTAGACACCATTTCCAAACTTCCACCACCCACGTATGTGAAATCTATTCGTAGTTTCTGAGGTCATGCGGGATTCTACCGCCGATTTATTAAAGATTTCTCAACAATCTCCCGTCCGATGACCCGGCTTCTAGAGAAAGATAGGCCGTTCGATTTTAGTTAGGAGTGTTTGAGGGCCTTTGAGTTGATTAAGGAGAGGTTAGTGAGTGCTCCTATTCTTGTTGCTACCGTTTGAAATATCTCATTTGGATATTTGATATGGTCTAAAATATGCATGTTATTATATAAATATTTCTTACACTTTCAAGTATTTTGAGCCAGTTTTTTATTGAATATATTTCTATTTGGCTCATAATTAGATTTTAAAGGTTTTAAAAGACAACGAGAAAAACATGAGTAAAAACTTAAGAATAATACTAAACAATCGGTTTATGTTATTTATTTGTACTCTATCATTGCATTTTGATACACACCCTTGAATAGTAATTGTGTCATTTAGTTTGCGTATGGGAGTTTAATAAGTATGTAACTTTTAATAAAGATAAAATTTAAGCTTGATGAAGCCAAATTCTATTTTGGTGAAATTTATAATTTATAAATAATAATATAAGAGTCTACCATATAATTTGTTACTTGCACTTTTACAATTATTAAAGTCTTGTTCATTGCTCTAGGAGACTACACATCTACATGTACAAGAGTTGGAAAGTTAGTGAAGCCATAGTGTGCCAAGTAAAAAAAAGTGTAGTAGGCCATATGTAAATAAAGCCAATTTAAATAGAGGCGACAACTTTGAGAGAAAGTAACAATGGGTTAATATAAACAGAAGTTGGCAATTAAACCCTACAAGTAGAGAAGCCATTTTAATATTATTAAGAATTCTTTTTCTCGGCAGCTGCGTGGAGCAAACAGAAGAAATAAAACAATAGTTCAATTGGTGGCTATTGTGGAGCACGTGAAGAAGAATCAAGGAAGAAAAAAAAAGAGAGAGACCCATCAATAACTGGACGAAGGAAAAATAAGTCACACGAAGATAAGGTCTATCTTTTTGTTTTTTTCAATGAACAGTAAACTGCATATTATTTTTAGTTTTGTTTCATACTTTTTTATGGGTAGCTAAACCTTTGCACTGTCTAAATTTTGGTTGAGTACTATGTTATTAATGGTTTGACGAATAATTATTTGATGTTGGTTGATTTGATGTTATGGTAAATGTTTTTAATTGGTTTGTTCGTGATATTGTTGAGTAATTGAATCTAGTTTATTATTTTAATAATTATTCCACTTGTATTTGATAGTCATTGGTGATGGTTAGATGCATGATTAGGTTGTCTACTTTGTCTTTTCAACTTGTTTGCGATTTATGGTCGAAATAATCGTAAGAATAATTATTGAAAGTTTATTATATTTTATTGTTTATCACTAGAGAGGCCGGGAGGCAATTTAGTGTTGTGTCATCTTTATCTTTTACGAGTTTGGGTAATAATTGCACGGGAGTGAGTTATACTAGGTCCCTTATATTATTGTGATACAAGTCATGTTCAAATAAATTAATAATACCCGGCCTATTTATATAAATATATATTGTATTCGAAGAGACCGGGAGGTGATTTGGATTTTGGGGTACCATAGTATTATTAGGTAAGGTGAAACCGGGAGGTGATCCAAACCTTTAACAACTGATCTTCACATGTCATTAGAGTTCTAGGGCGTCGTTGGTGAGGCCGGGAGGCGATCTAGCGTACTTTAGTGGTCTTTAGTGTTATATTTTTAAGATATTGTTTTTCAACCAAGTCAAGTTCGTTAACTACTAAATTTAACTAGTAGGATTCCATTACCTAGGTAGTCGTTTCTCATATTTGTCTTTTACGTTTTTCGTCTCGTTCGATCCAGATCTGAGCTAGGTGGCCCCTAAGCTCATCTTTTGACTGGTTTATACCCGATTCCACCCGGATCTCATGACTTTAAAGGTTTAAGGGTGTCGGCTCGTCGTTTCGCAACTAAATCTAGCGGGTTGAGATCCATACAACATCATACTATCATTACCTCGGGTCGGGATTCGATTCTTCTCTTGTTTTCGGCTAATGAAAGAAATAAAGGGAGAGAGAGCTTAAGTGTGTGTTTTGGACGGTGTATGGATAGATGAGAATGAATGGATTTAAGGGATAATTAATGTATTTATATCATGGGTCATGGGCTTAAGCCCATGGTCTTTTCCTCATTTTCTTATTAACCCAAGTCAATTATTCATATTACTTAATCCAACACAAACCCGACTCATAATAACTCATCTTTTATTTTATTAATCGAAACGAGAAAACGGGATGTTACAGGTTTTTTTGGTGAGTTCGGTAAAACTTTGTATTTAATATTATATTCACTTTTCACATTAGTCCCCTTTCTGCTTCGGATATTATTAGGGCCCGGTCACTTCTTCCTCGAGTATTATTAGGGTTCGGTCCCCTTCTTCCTCGGATATTGTTAGGGTCCGGTCCCTTCTTCCTCAAGTATTATTAGGGTCCGGTCCCCTTCTTTCCATACAACCATACTATACATTTCTTATATTCATACTTATAAACTTTAATACATCCTACCTATCTTTCATATAACATACATATATCATTCATATATCATATATAGAACAATCACATCTTCTAACGATCATCTTCCCTGGCGATACGTGAAATATCTGAAGATCGTTCACGTACCAACAAGCATTCATTCATAACTTCAATAACTATCATATATGACATACACTTTCCACTTAAGGTAATTGTATTAACTAATCACATCGAGTATGCACACAGCCTCGAAAACATAACAAGGAAAATGTGGCTAGAAACTCACCTAGGTCTTGCTTCTTTCAGAATTGGTTGTAACACATTTCTTCAGATGGGCACGACTAACTTTGATGTTTATGTTCGAATCACTTGAATAGACCAAAACCATATCAAACGAACTTGGAATTGAGTGATTCAAGTAGCCACGGAACTGTCTCGCCCCGATCTACAAACCCATCAGCTCGACTTCACCGGAAACCGCCACTACAGTCGCCAGAAAAGCTGAACAGTGGCCAGAAAATTCCACTTTTAGCTGCTACGGTTTTGCTGATAAAAACCAGACTTCCCGACCTCTGATTGAAAACCTGACACATAGAAATTTTCATTTATATGCCATGAACACTTAGTTAAAATTTGAGACCGATCCGACGGTTAGATCTCCAGGATTCGTCATGTCTTTATGGCTATTTTTCTCAAAAACGGGAATTGGAGGAGTGTATGTTTTTGGATATGTAGGCTATGGTGTAGAGATGGATGGAAATGGAAAGTATTAGGGTTTAAGGGATATTTATACTCCCCTAAGTCCATGGACCTTAGATCCATCTTTCCTTTTTAGTACATGTTTAATTCCATCTTTAAAGCCTACTTAACCTTCCATATTTGTTATTTTATTATTTCCTCTACTGACTCAAGTAAACTTTTCGATCATAAATAAATAATATATTAAATATCATTCTTAGAAATTTTGGGATGTTACAAGTCTACTTACCTTATAAGAGGTTTAGTCCTCGAAACATGCTTAGTCCTTATAAAAGGAATACCTTCTGTCACACCCCCAAATTTCCACTAACGGAGTTTTACCGTAAGGCGGGTGACAAACCAGGATCCGAACACATTAATCACACCAAACGACATCTATATGGTCTCAAAAGTTTTAACAAATCAAAATAAAATGTTCAGAGTACTTAAGTGCTAGTGCGGAAGCTAAACAAAGTGCGGGAGCCATCTCCCAAAACAAGTTTAAATAATTCATGGCGCTACAAGCGCAAAACCAATATCAAATAAATGTTTTCAAACTTAAACCAATGCGAGTCCATGCATGCAATGTTATCCTAATCCAAGTGCTTGCTAGTGACATGAGGAAAACATGCTAAAAAGAGTCAACACATATGGTTGGTGAGTTCACAGGTTTTCAAAGTAAGTTATGCTCTATCAGTTCATAAACATTTATAAATAAAAGTGACCCATGGTTAACTACACTTAGTTAACTCGTTGCCGCATAGTGTTATGTTTCCATCACGACCGAAGCTGACTAGTTATTGCCTCAAGTCAAGTATTGCCAAAACTTAACAATGTTTGGTCAAAGTTACACCCCGTTCGACCTCCAGTCGAGAATAATGCAGGGTGGGTTTGTCAAACCCAATAGTACTATTTAAATTTACCACGCCAGTTAACCTTAGTTAACGGTCCGATGTTCGTGAGGACTTTCCATGGCATAGAAACACTACGTTATAAGCAACCAAACGGTTGTGTAAAGATTTAGAGCAAGTAAAGTAAAACAGTTTTGCTTGTTTCCTCCCCCAAAGGAAGAGTATAAAAGTGGGGCCGTAAACTCACCTTGTTGGTGCTTCGGGTATTACACAAATCCGACCGAAGTAAATGCGTCACGTGCTAAGACCCTAAAAATGCAAGTACGTAAGTAACTTGTGGGATGGTTCCTAGAACCACTAGTATCCAACAATCTCCCATTGTTTTTAAAAAAGACTTTTGACCAAAGTTTGACTTTTGTTGACTTTGACTAAAGTTGACTTCTATGTTGACCTTTGACCAAGGTTTGACTCCTGTGGACCAAGGACCAAAACTTTGACCGAGTTGACCCGACGACACATTGGTGGCTTATGATCTAACACATTGGCTAACATCAAGCATGTATCAATTTCAATGGTCAAGCATGACTAACCCCTTTGGTTAAACCGAAAAGGTTCCTAAGTCAAACTTGTGTCCTAGCAACTCATCAAATCATTTAACAAAGATTCATAGCCTTGGACAACACTTAACAAACAATTTCAAACTAGCAGTCATATAGTGAGTTATAACCCAGCAAAGATGCACGATTATAGCATATCACCCTAACTCAATAAATTCTCATTATTTTACATAGAATACCTCTATGTCTTAGGATTTCAAAACTATTTTTGTTATAATTTTCTCATGCATACAAAAATCATGAAAATTCATATACTACAGCCGTGCACAATCAGGTCTGTCAGTGACCAATCAAAAGTATAAATTCACCAAAAATTCAATATAACTCTAAATAATGTGAGACCAATTGGAGCATGTTCCTAACATCTTAAATATTCTTCCAGATTTGGAATCACTCAATTATCAATTACCATAGTCAAGATATAACACTTATGGTAAGAAGAAATTTTAGGAAACCCGTAACAGTTTTGACAATCAATTTAATAAAATCATAAAAACGTAGCAAACGATCTCCAAAAATTTCAAATAATATATCCACAGAAACTAGACACCAAGTAGTATATCATAGAATCATAAATCGTCCAAAAACATTAAGTTATCATCGATTTATCAGCTAAACAATAGTCTAATACAAATCTGATCAGAATCAGATTTATAACAATCACTCAAACAAATCACCAATTAACATTCCTAGGATTCAAATCCATGAACCAAACTCTAGAAAACATCAAAACAAAGATTTATACTCTCCATCAAGATGTCATTGAGTATTTTTTTAAAGATACAACTTTAGGGTTTTCACCCAAGTCAACAAAAGACACTAGTTTTACAAAAACATAATCTTTTCAATTATTGTTTTGAACAAGGATTCCCCATTGATCATCACCCTTGTTGGATACCAGGTTCTCAAGAATCAAAACAAAGAATAATACAAATCAATACACACCACTTACTCTCTTGGATCACTTGCACTTGTATTGATCAAGATCAATATTCAAGCTTTTGCAAGGAAGAGATTGGAGAAGGGTGTGAAAGAGATGAGAGAATGAGAGAATTAGGTTAGAAATAATTTTTTTTGTGAATGTGTATAGGGGGGGGGGGGGGGGGGCGGCCATATGGGCTTGGCTTGGGGGGTTTGGTTTTAATTTTTGGTAAGTCTTTTATAATTAAATGTATTTTTCCAACTTATGTTATAAATAATGTGACATGTTATAACATTTATTTATATGTTCTAATGTGTCATGTAACATGTAATATCCTAGCATACTTGTCTAGCATAAACTAGCATGTAATCTTTTATGTAACACTTCATAACTTGCAACATACTTACACATACAATTCCACTTTTCATGTAATATAACTTAGCATACATAACATATAACTTAGCATATAACACTTCATGTAGCATCATGTAACTTATCGTTCATAACATGTAACTTAGCATGTAATAATGATAATCATTTATTATTGTTGTGTTTATAAGACCACCAACGTACTCGGACAGACTCATGTTTGACACGTGACATGTATGTGGACTATGATGAACTAACGGACTTAACTGAGTTTGGTTAACGGAGTTAACCCGAAATTTGCAATTGTCACACCTTCTGTATTCACATCCTTTCTTTAGCTTCCTAACTTACCGGTTTATCCTTTGTTTTACAATTATCGAGTGATGTTAATTAGTTTTATCCCTCCACGGTAGTTTTTCCATGATGTCCTTTATGATACGCTTCCTTATCTAGACTTAGCAAGTCCCATCATTTACTTAACCATGCTTTTCTTTCTTGTTCTTCAAATAGAGACATTGCACTTACTATCATAACACTTAGCACTGAATGACCCTTTTGTCAAATTATAACTTTTAGCAATATACTGATTTGCAATACGTTCAAACATAAGGAGACATTTCCAGTTTCTCCTTAAGGATGATTTCTTGAAATCCCTTTGTCCATTCCTTAAGGTAGAACACTTCTTGAAATTCTTGGGCACATCCATTGCATAATTTGTCAGAGAACTCCTTAAGTCACCACTTAAACCTTCTTTCTTTCTCAGCTCTGCATCAACGCATAGGGTTCATGAGTTATAGCTGTCTAAGGTAGCTTGATCTTGAAGTCCATAATGACACATCTTCCTTGCATGTCTTTCCAGCTTTGGACCTTGGTATCTTGCATTCTCTTGCTATGTTACTGCCGGTTTCACCTTCGAAATACTTACAGTTGTTCTTTTCCGTGTAGGCAAAGTATCATGTCTTTCCACAGCTGTCACATACCATGAACTCATCTTCGTTTGACTTCTATATAATGGTTTCACTTTCATAACTATCTTCCTTCATTATAATAGAATTCTTTCCTTTCGAAACCTTGATGTAAACAGAGTATCTAAACTTATAAGCATCATCAAGGATTTGGTCTCGAAGATCTCCATGACGTGGAATCCTTAGGCAACCTAATATGATTTTCACATCATAAGTATTCTCTTCCAAATCTCGTTTTAACCCAAAATTCATTCCTTTTTCATCTTGCTCTCATCCTTTATAACTTCTACTGCGCCTCATAGATCTCGATCAGGAAGTCGGAAGTGCTAACTAATTTATACAACTTAATTGTCGTGATAACCTCTTCAACTTTATGACTTAGCGCGTTAGCGACCTCGTTAGCCTCACCAGGATAATACTTGTTTCAACAATCATAATCCTTTATCAACCTTAACCATCATCTTTGAGTCATATTCCGTTCTTTCTGCTTAAAGAGATGTCCAAATTCTCATGACCTGTATCAATGGTACACATTGAAAACGTAGCATACATCTAACCTTTCTTCAGCGTCTCCAACACTTCCCTCAAGTGTTCAGCATGGTCCGAACTTATTTCTTGATTATTTCAATATTATCATCAACAAAAGCGATGTCAGATTTGTCCAACATCGGATGACATACTCTATTCATCATAACCATATATGCTGCTGGAGCATTCTTCAATCCAAACGATATCACGAGAAACTCTTAGTGTCCATATCGTGTCGGAAACGTTGTCTTAGGGATTGTCTACCTCCTTCACTTTCAACTGATGATAGCCTGCTCTGAGGTTTAATTCGCGAGAACCAACTAGCTCATTGTAATTAATCAAACAAATCATCAACCTATGGAAACAAATATCTATATTTACCATAATCTCGTTCAACTCGCGGTACACACTCTCATACTTCCGTCTTTCTTCTTCATGAACATCACTGGTACTCCCTGCAGGAAAACACTCGGCATTAAATACACCTTTGTCGAGAAGTTCTTGCAATTTGGACTTTAACTCTTTCATCTTGGACCAGCGCCAGGCGGTAATTTGTTTTCGTGACGGGTCATGCTCCTAGTATTACTTCTATCTAGATTTCTACTCCTCGTTCCAGTGGTAACCCTAGAAGGTCCTTTGGGAAAACTTCTGGATCATCCAACACACTACAGGAACATCTTTCATTTTTTTTTTCATCTCGGCCGTAGCTTTGACAACATACACCAGGTAGGCACTGCTCCTTCGGCTTTTAATATCAAAATGACGTTAAGACCCTGAACTTTCCTTGATACCATATGCCGTCATTGTACCGCCATCTAAAGACTTCAATCTTATCAACTCTTACATGCTATATGAGCCTCAAACCTCAAACAAAAATTCATTCCCTACCGACATTGAACTCTCTTAGGGTCAAACAATAAGAGTAACAAGGGAACTCATGTCCCTCTAGTTCTACCTTACAATTCTTAATAATTCTCATACTTAATGAAAGTATCGCTAGTGGTCTCTTCCATAAAGTCTCGGGTCCACAACTACATTCTTCTTAGAGTCTTCCTTTCATATTCGCTATACTATGTAGCCTCTCTTTTCATGCCTTTTTAATTAGGATACCTTGACAATCACCCGTGCTTCTTGATCATCTCTACCTCTAAACATTCGTTTCGTCACTAAGAATCCCAGTAAGTTCCCCTATGGAGTTAACTATTGTAGGAATTCTACATGTCTTGACTCATTCTAACTAGCTTATCTCCGTTTCTTTCATGTTGCTTCCACTTGGATTTCCCAGTTTGGCTGCCTTTGATGCTTCAGCGAACGTTGTCGGCATTATAGTGAGAAACAATTTAGTAACTCCATTAATATTTGACTACAAGCTCCAAGTGTGAACCTTCTTCATTATTTCCTAAAGTCGAAGTCCTACTTCTTTCGTATGTCGCTTTGTCACCTTCTACAAAAAGGGAGTCTGGTTGGAACGTGTCTTACCACATCGTCCAGTACGACCTCCTTTGTATCAGTCATCTATTTAATCTCTAAGGAAACACAAAGTTATCACTCTAGAAATTATTTAGCACATGATTCGTAAGATAATTAGTTAATGACAGTGGCCAAGTGTATTAACTATTTACATTACTCCTCAGGTTCTACATTCCTCCCTTTATGATTTCGCTTATGCTAGTTTCTACATCTAAACAGTTAAACAATCAATCAAACAATCAAATAATCCTATACCTAGCAATAAAGCTAACTTTCTTAGTATTCTCACATATACATGAAATTAATCAAATAGTTTACCTTTACTTAGCTTGCTTGAGTGACACATGGCTTTCTTGAAATGACATCTTCTTTGTTTTCTTACTTATGTCCCATTCTCTGTTCGAGTCTAAGCATGTAGGATGCTTAATTCTCTCGAACTTATGCCTTAATACCAACTTGTAAGGCCCTGGTCCTAGTGCCCTACTTTAGCGTTGAATTTACTCATAAATGCAGTTGTAATAGCATAGTGAATTAAAACTTTTCGCGGAATATAAAAACATCAAACATTCATTACAAAATATTAAAATCATAACTTTTAACTTTCAAAATTATCTTAACATAAAATATCAGAACTTTTCTTCACTAGATGTCAGTCATCTCAGTCCATGCCATGTTTCCCCCTCAAGCCAGCTCCTTTATCCTATTTGCATGCGTGCATCCTAAAAGTTAGCTACGTTGAATGAGTTCTAGTTAATCAGGCAACATACATTACACAGACACACATACATATATATATATATATATACGTATCCGTAGATACATATTACGTACTTAACCTTCTTATCATTCATACATACACACATACATACATACATTCATACTTTTATATTTTCATACTTGCATTCTTTCATACTTTCATACTTACATTCTTTCATACTTTCAAACGTTCATTCTTTCATTACTTTTCATACTTTCATATTTTATCTTACTTTACATACATATTTATACGTTTTAAAGAGCCTTTCGCCCTATAACATCACCGATATTATTAGGGTCTGCCACCCTCCTTCACAGATATTATCAGGGTCTGCCTTTACCGTCAATTCATACATACTTCCTTTTCTTTTATATTATATACTTTCATACATACTCTTTATCTCTTCTATATCATTAATACTCATTCATATACATTCATATATCATACATACATCATCATATACATTTATACATCATTCATAAACATTCATATAGCATACACTTACCATTTAAGGTAAGTGTATTAATTAGTCACATTGAGTATGCACACATCCCCGAAAACATAACAATGGAAATAGGGCTAGAAACTCATCTGGTTCATGCTTCTTTCGGAAGTGATTGTAACACATTTCTTCAGCTGGGCACGACTAATTTTGATGTTTATGTTCGATCACTCGATAGACCAAAACCATATCAAACGAACTCGGAATTGAGTGATTTCAAGCAGCCACGGAACCGTCTCGTCCCGATCTACAAACCAATCAGCTCGCCTTCGCCTGAAACTCTGCCGCTACAGTCGCCAGAAAAGTTGAACAGTGGCCGAAAAAATTCCATTTTTAGCAGCTACTTTTTTGCTGATAAAAACCGGACTTCCCGACCTCTGATCGAAGATCTGATTGGTGGTAATCCCATTTATATGCCATGAACACTCTGTTAAAATTTGAGACCGAGCCGATGGTTAGATCTTTGAGAATCATCGTGTCTTTGTGGGCTATTTTCTCAAAAACAGAAATTGAAGAAGTGTGTGTTTTTTGGAGGTGTAGGCTATGGTGTAGAGATGGATGAAAATGGAAAGTATTAGGGTTTAACGGGGTATTTATACTCCCCTAAGCCCATGGACCTTAGCCATCTTTCCTTTTTGAATCCATATTTAGTTCCATCTTTAAAGCCCATACCTTCCATCTTTATTATTTTGTTATTTTCTTTACTAACTCAAGTAAGCTTTTCCATCATAAATAAATAATATATTAAATAGTATTTTTAGAAATTTCGGGATGTTACATTAGAACTGTGTTGTGATAAATCCAAC